>NW_026110519.1:595769-703269 GCF_024679095.1 Eriocheir sinensis
CCTCTTCCTCTTCTTCCTCGTCCTCCTCCCCTCTAGTATTGTCTTCACCCACACAGCAGCCCCTCCCATCCTCCTCCTCCTCCTCCTCGACCATCTCCGATCTCCCCGCTTCCCACCCCTCCTCCTCTTCTTCCTCCTCTTCCTCCTCCTCCTCCTCCTCCTCGCCGTCCTCGACCGTCCCCCCTCTCCCTCCCGCCCACCTCCTCCTCCTCCTCCTCTCCCTCTTTCTCCTCCTTGTCCTCCGCCTCTTCGCTCGTCCCTCCCTCCCACACCTGTCCTTCACCTTCCCCTTCCCCCTCTTCCTCCTCCCTCTCCTCGTCCGTCCCTCCCTCCCCCACCTCACTCTCCCTTTCACCTACTCCTCCTCCTCCTCCTCCTCCTCCTCCTCCTCCTCCTCCTCCCCCTCCCCCTCCTCCTCCTCCGCCTCCAATTCCTCGCCTTCCTCTTCCGTCCCCCCTCTCCCCTCTTCCCGCCCACTCTCCTCCTCCTCCTCCTCTCCCTCTTTCTCCTCCTTGTCCTCCGCCTCCTCGCTCGTCCCTCCCTCCAACACCTGTCCCTTACCTTCCCTTTCCCCCTCTTCCTCCTCCCCCTCCTCGTCCGTTCCTCCCTCCACCACCTCACCCTCCCTTTCTCCTTCTTCCTCTTCCTCCTCCTCCTCCCCCTTTCCACCTTCCACCTCTTCCACAATTTCTCCTCGTTCTTCACAGCAGGTCCCTCCCCTCCCTTCCCGCTCTCCCCTCCCCCCTTCACCCACCCCTCCTGGCCCCCCGTCCGACCGTCGGGTTCTTGTTGTTGTTGATAGTCAGGTTCGTTATGTTGACAGGTATTTTTGCTCCAAGGATAAGAACAGGACGAGGGTGTGTTTCCCAGGGGCAGGGGTGGGCCATATATCAGACAGGATTGAGGCGTGTATGGCAAGCGAGGGATCGAACCCCATTGCCTTTCTCAGCTGTGGCGGAAACGACGTTTCTCGTGTGCCAAGCGAGGACCTTCTCAGACGTTTTAGAGAATTGTTAGGCAGGATACGTGACGCTGGTGGGTCGCCAGTAGTGTGTGGCGTCCTGCCAAGGAGGGGCGTTGGCGATGGATGGCTGTCCAGGGCGATAGCAGTGAACAGCAGACTTGCTGAGCACTGCGAGCGCAATGGGTGGCTGTTCGTCGACAATTGGGACCTCTTCTTTGGCAACGACGCCCTCTACGCCCGTGACGGGATACACTTGACGTTCAAGGGTGTTGAGGCTCTCAGACTCCCTTGAGCGAGCACTTGGTACCCTGAGGGATTTTTTAGTATAGGCGAGGGGGGGAGGAGTAATGGGAGCAATGGGAGGAGTAATGGGAGGGGACATCTAGCTCATAATATAACCAGGCAGCTTAGAAGTAATTATAGAGGAGTAACAGAGGACGGGCTAAGAATCTTCTATACTAACAGCAGGAGCCTCAGAAACAAGATATACTTACTAAGGGGTGAAGCTTGTTCAGAAAATTTTGACATAATAGCGATCACTGAGACATGGATAGACACTGCTAATAGAAATTTTAGATCAGAATTTGAAATAACGGGTTATCAGATGTTTCACAAAGACAGAAGGGGCAGAAAGGGAGGTGGAGTTGCGCTATATGTTAAAGACTCACTTAAATGTTTAGTTAACAACTCAGTCAAAACTAACATGGATTCAGAATCAGTTTGGGTGGACGTTTACAAAGGAAAGAAAACTAACTCTAGGAGTTATATACAGGCCACCCAACCTTAACAGGCAGGACACGAGTATATTACTACAGGAGATTGGCAGGGCGAGTATGAGTAGAAATGTCTGCGTAATGGGGGACTTTAATTATAGGAATATAGACTGGGAAGATCTAGTGGGTGACCTGGAAGCCGAGGACTTTCTTGAAGTTATACAAGATAATTTCCTTAAGCAGGTAGTTACTGAGCCTACCAGAGGAGATAACATATTAGACTTAGTCCTAACCAATAATGGGAACTTGCTACGTGAGTTGGAGGTGGGCGGAGAATTAGGAAATAGTGATCACAGAACGGTTCGTTTTAGCTTAGACTGGGCGGTAACCCGCGAACCAAACCCAGTGTTAGTGCCAGATTTTAGAAGAGCAAGCTACGAGGGGCTTCGAAGACATCTTGAATGGGTAAACTGGGATAATTTAGGGATTCATGAGGGCCAGAACTGCGGATTGGAGAGCCAGGAGAACCAGGTAGAAATGTCTTACAATAATTTAGTTAGAGTAATAGTAGAGGGGCAAGAACAACAAATACCACAGCGAACACTTAGAAAAGAAAACAATGATCCTAAGTGGATGACTCGTGGACTAAAACACGAGATTGGGTTAAAGAAGGGAATTTATCAGAAAATAAAGAACGGGGAAACACATCTCAGGGGCCGGTACGTCGAACTGTCTAGATTAGTTAAGAAAAACACCAGGATAGCAAAAAAGAACTATGAGATCAAAGTAGCAAATGAGGCGACAAGTAATCCTAAGGGCTTCTTTCAGATGTATAGAACAAAAACACCGGAGAAAATTGGACCGCTGAAAACAAACACAGGGGAGCTAGTAGAAAATTACGAAAATATGAGCACATTGTTGAACGACTACTTCCTTTCAGTATTCACACAGGAGGATCGAACGACTATACCGGAAAGAGTTCAGGTGTACGAGGGCGGGGATGGCGATAAATTGAGGGAACAAGTCGCCAGGTCCTGACGGGATATTTCCGAGGGTATTAAAGGAGTTAGGTGATATAATCAGTGACCCACTAACCGACATCTTTAAGATGTCGGTAAATACTGGCTATGTGCCGAGCCTATGGAAAGTAGCTAATGTGACGCCGATTTTTAAAAAGGGGGACAGGTCAGTTGCTTCAAACTATCGCCCAATTAGCTTAACATCGGTTATAGGGAAGATGCTGGAGTCCATAATAGCCAGGAACATTCGGGAGCATTTAGAGAAACATAGCTTAATTCACGACTCGCAGCATGGGTTCACAAAAGGTAGGTCATGCCTCACCAATCTCTTGTCCTTCTACAATAAAGTATTTGAGGCGGTTGACAGAGATGAAAATTATGATGTAATCTATCTTGATTTTAGTAAAGCGTTTGACAAAGTTCCTCACCAACGACTGTTGCTTAAATTACAGGCTCACGGAGTAGAGGGTAAAGTTTTGAAATGGGTCAAGGCGTGGCTTAGCAATAGGAGGCAAAGAGTGCAAATCAATGGTAAAAGATCTGACTGGGGATGTGTTACGAGTGGGGTCCCACAAGGTTCGGTATTAGGTCCGCTTTTGTTTATTATTTATATCAATGACTTAGACACAGGAATTAGTAGTGATGTTAGTAAATTTGCAGATGATACCAAGATCGGTAGAGTAATTGAGTCGGATCAGGACGCTAGTATTCTCCAAGGTGAACTCAACAGATTATATGACTGGGCGGATAAATGGCAGATGGAGTTCAATGTAGGGAAGTGCAGTATTCTGAGTGTAGGTAGGAACAACCCCTCACATAACTATTGCTTAAATGACACTCTCATAAGTAGGTCTGGGTGCGAGAGAGATTTAGGGGTCTTAGTGAGCTCTGATCTCCGTCCAAGGGCACAATGCATTCAAGCTAGAAATCGAGCTAATAGGGTACTGGGATTTATTTCAAGGAGCGTAAGCAACAGAAGCCCCGAAGTCTTCCTCAAACTATATTTAGCATTAGTTAGACCTCATCTTGACTATGCGGTTCAGTTCTGGTCACCCTACCATAGAATGGATATCAAAATGTTAGAATCGGTGCAGAGGAGGATGACTAAGATGATTCAGGGGTTGAGAAACTTGCCATACGAGGAAAGACTCAAACAGTTAAACTTGCATTCTCTAGAAAGGCGAAGGGTGCGTGGAGACATGATCGAGGTTTATAAATGGATGAAGGGCTTTAATAAGGGAGACATTCATAAGGTTTTGTTGGTAAGAGAACCGGGTAGGACACGAAGTAACGGGTTTAAACTGGATAAATTCAGATTCAACAGGGACATAGGCAAAAATTGGTTTACTAACAGGGTGGTGGATGAGTGGAATAGGCTTAGCAGTCATGTGGTGAGTGCCAATTCAATTGTCACATTCAAAAATAGACTAGATAAATTCATGGACAGCGATATTAGGTGGGGTTAGATACACGGGAGCTTAGGGTCAAAGGAGCTGCCTCGTACAGGCCTACCGGCCTCTTGTAGACTCCTGCGTTCTTATGTTCTTATGTTCTTATGTTAGGTAGGCAAGAGTTCACAATCCGTCTAACGCCGACGCAGAGTCACACATGCAACGTACTCGGTCTAGACTTCCTCACGGTTCGAAGTCTCTTTATGTTTTCTTTTTTCGCCTGCGTGAACTGGAATGGAAAAACAGTCATCGTTAGAATGATAATAAAGGCAAATCGAGATAATAAAGACTCGATAAGAAAAAGCATAAAGGCAAATCACAAAAAAAAGGCAAACTCACGTGTGTCCGTGCAATTCAGCAGCGTGTAGTAGGATTCTCCCATGGAGTACATGCGCTCGTCGGGCGTATCGGCACATGCCTTGTTCCTGATAGCCGTCGCGACTTTTTTCATCTCTTCTTCTTTCTCCTTGTCTTTGGAAATCGGCGTGACGTCCAACAGATATGTGAACAGGGCTTTGTCGCTTAAGGGTTTTCCGGCAGCAATTGCGGCGGTGGCGGCATCGCTTAACAGTATTTTCCTGTATTCCTTCAGTTGTTTTTCGAGTACAATTCGCAGAGGTTTCTTCTTGGCAGTTTTAGAGACGAATGCGGATCCCAGGTTGCGAACGATACTCTCCGTGTCGCACATCTCGATGTCTGAAAAATTAAAAAGTAAGATAATCACTGGGACAAAAACGTGCCAACACCTGGAATTAGCAAATTAAAATAAATAACGAGCGCGTGTAACATATGTTGTTTGACACGCGTGTATTGAACGAAATTGTTCAATACTAACCTGTTCGATGAAGAGAGGATCATTGGTGAACTGCATGAAGTAACAATCTGGATTGTGGTATATGTGTTTTATTAAGGGATCGCTTTTACGCCAGTTTCTCAGCGAAAGACCACAATGATAGCACCTCACGTTGTCACCCACACCTGTAAGAGTAATAATATAAGTAGTAAATGTTGAAAAATAGACGTAATAAATGTTGAATCATTAATATTGCCAAAAATATTGTTGAACCAATATATAAAAGGAATATTACCCAAGTAATAAAATCCAACTTTGGCTAGATTTGCAGGCGTCTGTTCCACGCGAAGTAGTATAAACACATTTGTTATCGACGAATCCAATTCGAAGAACAAAGTACTTCACAAACAAAACAGGTTCTGCATATTGAATTTTTATTTCGACGACGATACGCTAACGTCCTATACCGACACGACTATACCTCAACAACACGGAGCGTTTCAGATTAAATTAATCGATACTCCTTTTTCGGAAAGCGACATAGTGTTCCAATTCTCTCAAGAGCGTCGACTGGCTGTTTTTCAATTTGTGCAACGAATCTGCTTTCAGCTTAAAAACACGATTCAACAATTCGTTCTCGAGTATGATAAAGTTGTCGTTCGTTTCAACTTTGTTAGCAGAGTCTTCCTGAGTCTCGAATTCAATGTTTGTCTTTTTGTTATTCTTCTTCTTGGTGGTATGCGATGGTTCAACTGTTTCTGATAACTCTTCACTTCGATGTCGAGATTGTCAGCCACTAACAATTCGGAGACACAGTGACAGCCAAACCCGTTTATCTCACATATTCGCTAACGTGTGACAAGGACATCGTCATTCGCTTCTGACTGCTACTAATATTCCCGGTGTTGTTTGATTGTTAATTTTGTAGCATGGGTTTAAATGAATCTGTATCTGAAATTGTAGCTGCTTGAAGACAGAGAAAACAATTGTATGTAAGGTTCTTGAACTAGACAGAGCGATAACTTACCGTTTTCAGAATGCTGTTGCGTCGCGTCGTCCTCGCATCTTCCTTTCTTGTGTGTCAGTAATAAATATTTTAACCGCTGTTGAGTTTTATTTTCTTTTAGATTTTTTTTTTCTGCACTGAAGAACCGTAACAAGACAATTACTACGTGACGCTTCTTCAAGCTCGACCCCATTATTTTACTTACCTAAATCGCTCTTGTTTAGATGTCGATGCTTCTTGTTTTTTTGGCATCCCTCCCAAAACAAAGGTTTCATTTTTTAGCTAGGATTTAAGGATAAAGTTAAGATTTAAAACAAATAATAACAAGCCAGTTTATTATCAGAATCATGCACTCTCCTCTCTTTACATTCGAGACGTTGGTGAATGCGTGACTTTGTCTGCAATGTAGACCAATTCTGAGACGATTTTGGATACGATGCTTCTAACAAACGCATCTCTCGCTTGTGTATCTTTCATTGACAGAAGTTCTTCATAGGGGGTCAGCTCCGTTATCGACAAGGTGGGTCTGGATACTAGAGCTCCTGCTTGATCTGACGGATCTGTTTCGAAGGTTTCTTCATCTCCGTACGTAATCATACGTCTTTCACTCCGACGATGTGATTGCTCTTAATGCTTGTAAGATTTTGTACACTCCGTAGGCAAGAGTTCACAATCCGTCTAAACACAACTGTAACATCTGCTTTGTCATGTGAGTCGACTTTCCAATCTAGACCAACAATACAATTATCTAGTTCTTAATGCTTGAGTCCAACAATGCAACTCTCTATTGCATTGCTGTGTGTACTATCTCAACTTTATATTCAACTACATCTCCTATTCAGAATCTGTTGGTGTAACATATGGGTCACCTCGGAGTACGTTGCACGTTGGATACAATTACTTAGACAAAGTAAAAAGTAAGACTCGTAGGCAAGAGTTCACAATCCGTCTAACGCCGACTCAAAGTCACACATTAACACAACTTATCTTTGAGAGACAGAGACACGATATGTTCATTGGGGGTGTGGGCCTTGCGGAACGCAATGCGCGTCCGTCGCAACGTGATGGACGATTCGTTTCTGCCCTCCTTTCCAGTTCCGTTGAACCTAGTGTTGAAACAAGAAGAGAGATACAGCAGCGACAGTTTTAAAGACCTAGAGTACTACAGGTTGTTCAAAGAGAGTTTCGTTAATACCAGCCAGACCTACGCCGAAGAGATGAGTGCTGTTAAAAGTAAATTGAAAGGTTCGTTGAAATCAGAGCAACTAGTAGCTTCCGATAGTCGGCCCTTTTCCGTGGCGACAAAAGATATAACTGCAACCCTCGACACTCTGAATCCGCTGGGCGATCCAACAGACTTAGTACTGAGTAAAACCGACCTGGATAATATAACGAAACAATCGTATACAAATTTGTTGTATTTTCCGTTGACCACGTACGACAATTAAGGACAAGCCAGGACAACGTGACTCACCTCACCGTGAGTGAGTGACGCAAGCGCCTCCCGTTAGTTAGCCCTCAGCTCGGCGGGTTTAAAAAGTCATGGATTTTTTATTCAGCGATCTGTTTTTGAGTAGTAGTGAAAATGAAGAGACTGATACGACATCCAACACTACAGATTCCGAAACCTGCACCGCCACGAGTAGTAGCAGTAGTAGCAGCACTGGTAGCACCAGCTGCAGCAGTAGTTGTAGGAGTCTCAGTTGCAGTAGCAGTAGTAGTAGCACCAGCAGTGACACCGACAGTTTTAATGATGGTGGCACCACTAGCAGCGGCAGCGTTATTATCAGTAGTACTAGTAGCAACAACAAAGCAAAACGTAAAAGAATCAACTACACTAAAAAACATTCGAAGAATATTGACTCGTCGGACCGAAGAAGATTAACTCAACGCCACTCGAATATTGACTCGTCGGACCGAAGAAGATTAACTCAACGCCACTCGAATATTGACTCGTCGGACCGAAGAAGATTAACTCAACGCCACTCAACTCAACGCAACAAGACTATTGAATACGATAATGACACTATAGAACAAGACACGAAATTACAAAAGTTACTACCTGATGAAAATTTGTTTATGTTCAACAAAGAAGATGAAGCTTGCAGCACTGCACGACATCTCTCGATGTATCACAGCGAAAACAAAGATGAAGACGGCGACGACGACGACGACAGCGATTCTGATTTTAATCCTGACTCTATCTCAATAGCACTTTGCAAGAGGACTCAGACCGGGTCTTCGGCGACACCACCGCCGATTAAACGCATAAGACGTCATTATGGACCGACGCCTTCGTGCAACAGTAGCAGATTCGGTGGAGAGTTCAACACTTGCACGAGTACAGTTGACTGATGAGACAGAGTCGCACATTCACTAGCATGTGCAATTCCACCTCATGTTACACCTCACGCCACATCTACTACATCTTAACTCTATTCTACATCTTATCTTCAAATATTCATAGGCAAGAGTTCAAATGATATAAATTGTGTTAACATTAGAAATCAAGTCAACCTAAGACATGTGTGCAGACTCTTATGTTACTCCTAAAATAAAAATGGAACTGAAGTAATTCGTGTGCGTGTGGACTGAGAATACTATGTAAATTCCTAACATACTACAACGAACTATCAGTGTCAGGTGACAATGTTATGTAAATTGTGTACAAGGGTAATGTTATGTAAACTGTGGTTATGTAAATTGTGTACATTTATAAATGTAAAAAAAAAAATACTTTATATTTCCTTGGTAGTTTTATGACAAGACGAATAATGTGCAAATTTTTGAGACTCCTCAGCGTCGATTTGTAAAAGGAAACGTTGCTAGAAAAAGAGAAATAAATATTCTGAACCGCGTCTACGGCTTCGTTGAAATATAGTTCTGTCATCGTTTTTTTTATCAGAGTTATCATCGCCGATCGATGCCTTCCATGCCTTCATAAACTCTTCGATGTTTTTGACCAAAACTATTATTTTCTTATTTTCATCTTCGTTATGAGGAATATCTTTTAATAGTTGATTTAAGGTAATTTCTTTGTTCGGGTTGGCGTCTTTGTCCAGGCTGATGTTGCCGACTGCAGTTCCTGTTTCGCTTATACCGATATCAACGAAAGAGAAGCGCGGATTATTCGTGGCGCTGGTCAATTTCTTAACTCTCTATTCAGTGACCTGCACATCTTAACTCTCTATTACAGTGATTTTATGATAGTATCCCATATCCCAAGAGTTCTTTGACACTTCAGAATCTGTTGGTCAGAATCTGTTGGGGTGAATGTGAGGCCTTGTCAAACATCAACAGCAAAAGCACTCGCAGGGAGTGCACACTATGTAATGTACATTTGTTAAATAATGTAATGTACGTTTGTTAAAAATAAAACAATGTAAATTTTGTTTTGTTTTTTTAATGTAAATATTACATAAATATACGTCCTCATAGAAGACAAATATTAAGATCTTTGCAGATCGCTAAACTACAAATCTTATCCTATTGAGTATTGAAGATGGCTGTTTTTGTCATCGGCTCTTCTCGCTGCGTGAATTGATCATTCTCTGTATCTAATTCGTTATTACGTTGTTGGAGTTGTTCGTATTCATTTTGCATAAGATCGATCTTGTTTTTATTTTCAGATAATTCTGCGTTCAGTCGGTCTTTCTCTTGGATTATCTCTCGTATATTTGCATTAACTTCTAAGAATTTCTTATCTACATCTTTGTATATCGTCATTATTTGTTGTACTTTGGCAGATGACTTTTCAATTTCTTTCCTTAATTCAGATTTTTCTTCTTCGTGTTTAGTTTGTTGATTTTGTAATTCATCCATGTGCTTCTAACGCGAAAACGAACTATTGAAGATTAACATCAAGTATGCAAAACTCGAAAACAAACGATTGAATATAGCCATCCAGGCAAGACGTGCAGCCGAACAGTTCGATGTCGATCAGTTCGATGTCGATCAGAAAAGGGAAGATCACCACCAGTAGTTTGTCACATACACACAAGTGAAATAATAAAGTTTGTCAAGTGAAATAAGAAAGATAGATATCTCTTGAGTAAATTAATATGTCACAAACGAATGTTTGCTGTACCTGTGAACAAAAGTAATAATGACCAAAGACGAGTTGAGACACCTGAATTGGTCTCATGTGGTCGGTGTGTTTTGCATCTTGCTCTTGATCGTTCTGCTGGTTGCTCTGACCGTACGTCACAAATTTAGAATGAAATTATACGACAAGCGAAGCGAACAACATTTCAACTCCAAATTCTTACCGGTGTCGTTCTTGGAGCAAAAGACGGGAAGAGTCAGAGATATGTGGTTGTCTCCCAATGAATATGTGGTGTTCGCAGGATTAGTGAAGCAGTGTCAGCGTTTTCGCCACGGTCTGTGCACGGACACTCCAGGATGGACGCAGTTTGCCTACTTCGCTGCTGCTAACGCTTACAACCGTTTGAGTGACGCGGCAGCAGAAGATCAAATAAAATTGCTTAAAATCTCGAAAATACCCGGAAAAAAAACAGAGTCGCTTACTCCATCCGTTTTACGACCAAGCTTCGTACCGGAGAAAGACGTCGGAGGGTAACATAAACGTGCACGTAACCCAAGAACCTACCGTTGTCTACTCTGTTAATTCCTCGGCCGAAAGTCGCTTCGTTCAACAGCGATTGATTGCCAATCCCGTTCGGTCCCAGTATTTCGAGTTTGTGGAATTCTGAGAGGAGTTCAAAAGCGTTGCACGGGATCTTCATGTTGCCCATGCGCGTTACGATTCGTTTAGTCGGACATCGTTTTATTTTGAGTCAACTCTTGTTTGAATTGATCATTCTCTGTATCTAATTCGTTATTACGTTGTTGGAGTTATTCGTATTCATTTTGCATAAGATCGATCTTGTTTTTATTTTCAGATAATTCTGCGTTCAGTCGGTCTTTCTCTTGGATTATCTTTCGTATATTTGCATTAACTTCTAAGAATTTCTTATCTACATCTTTGTATATCGTCATTATTTGTTGTACTTTGGCAGATGACTTTTCAATTTCTTTCCTTAATTCAGATTTTTCTTCTTCGTGTTTAGTTTGTTGATTTTGTAATTCATCGTTTGTGTCTCTTGTAGGAGTAGAGTTTTATTTTGAGTCAACTCTTGTTTGAATTGATCATTCTCTGTATCTAATTCGTTATTAAGTTGTTGGAGTTGTTCGTATTCATTTTGCATAAGATCGATCTTGTTTTTATTTTCAGATAATTCTGCGTTCAGTCGGTCTTTCTCTTGGATTATCTTTCGTATATTTGCATTAACTTCTAAGAATTTCTTATCTACATCTTTGTATATCGTCATTATTTGTTGTACTTTGGCAGATGACTTTTCAATTTATTTCCTTAATTCAGATTTTTCTTCTTCGTGTTTAGTTTGTTGATTTTGTAATTCATCCATGTGCTTCTTTGTAGAATCGGCTAACTCTTGACTAAATAAACTTATTTCATTAATTTTAGCGTCTTGAGAGGTGTAAGCAATGCAACCAAGTGAGAAGATAAGATTCATTTCGGGTTCTGTACATACTCTCGTGAGCATAGCTTACCTACCTGTACAACTAATTGAGAAGATAAGATTCAGAAAAGAGTTAAGCAGTAGGCTGTGAGGTGTAGCAAGTGTTGAACTCTTACCTACCTCCGCCACTCTGAACTCTCGTGAGCATAGCTTACCTACCTCTGTAGTAGATGTGGCTGAGAGGTGTAAGCAATGCAACCAAGTGAGAAGATAAGATTCATTTCGGGTTATGTACATGAATCTCGGGTTATGTACATATAGTAGAATTTCAATTGACTGTTGAAACAAAGTCACACATTTACTTAGAGTTAAGATGTAGTAGATGTGGAGATGTAGTAGACTGTGAGGTGTAAGAAGACGATGTCGTGACATGTCGACAACTAACAAGACGAATTGCTAGAGTTCAGATGTTATGGGTGTAACAAGACGAATTGCACATCAGAGTACCTGACTCCTGCTAGTGAATGTGTGACTTTGTCTCATCTGTTCGTTTGCAAAAAGATGTCGTGCCCATCCGAGCAACTGACTGCTGCTACATGTCGATAACTGCACAATTGATGTCGAGATCAATGTTGGATCCCAAAATAGAGTTAAGATGTAATACTCTTTCCTACCTCTAGAGTTAAGATGTAATAAATGTGGCTGAGAGTGTGGCTGTGAGGTGTAACAATTGCACATCCGAGCGGCTGTGAGGTGTAACAATTGCACATCCGAGCGGCTGTGAGGTGTAACAATTGCACATCCGAGCACCTGACCCCTGCTAGTGAATGTGTGACTTTGTTTTGACGGTCAACTGAACTCATGGATTCAGAATAGAGTTAAGATTTGATTTGAGATGATAAATTGTAACAGGAAGGCGAATTGCACATCTGAGCACTTGACTGTTTGACGTGAATTTATATAAATTTATATAAATTTATATAGCGACAGTAACCAGCGCCGCTATCGTCACGCACGCGGCGGCGGCAGTAAGACGTCTTCATCATTCTTACACGGAGTGAGAAACAAAGGTCCAGAAGCGCAGAGACATCTGAGTCGCAAGCGCATAGCGTGCATAGACACCCAACTGACGGTGTACAAGTTCATCCACGGAGAAATACTGAGCGGCAACGCGCCGGTGCTCGCCACGATTTTTGGGACGGACGTGTACAGCCTGCTTCACTTACTCGAGAACGTCCCCAACTCCATTGGACATCACATAGCGCTCAAGAGAGAATTTGGTGACGACTACAATCAAACTCCCGGCGTAGTATTTTTCAACAGTGTGTTGTGTAAAGAGAGAGAAGCACACAAAGAACACAGCAACGTCAATAAGAAGAGATGTACGAGTTCGTTCATAGAAGAAGTGGAAGGTTATCGTCAAGGAGGTGTACACAAAATAGGCATTCATTTCAACCAGAAGAAAATCATAGACGCCCTCAAATATGTCGCTCCATCCTTCACGCTGAACGAACGTCCGACTGCCAACTACAGAACATCTCTTCACGTGAACGCTCAGACTAAGGACAACCTGAAGCGTCTGTTGGTGTCGATGTTGGAGAACGCTGACGGGTTGACCGACAGCGATGTAGAGGAGATCAGGAACGCGCTCTGCTTACCTGAGTGTAAAGACATCCCCAAAGATTTAATCACCGACGCATTACCTTTCGTTTTACACCCGAATGTCGAAAGAGTACCGTGTAAGTGTTGCACCGATTTCAAGAGTGATGTAGGTTGTTGAAAATAATAAATATGATGTAGGATATAAACATTTTATTAACCCTGATGTTCACACAATAGTATTCAGAATCCGTCTACAGCTGATACAAAGTCTCGCATTCACCACCATCTGCAACTCTTGAGGGCTTAAGTCATGCAACAACAACACGTATAGTATTCAGAATACGTTTATCACTGACACACAGTCTCATATTCACACAACATCTGCAGCATTCTCTGAGACAAAGTGACAAGTCAGAAAAGTCTGAGGGAATAAGCATGCAACACTCGTATAGTATTCAGAATCAGTCTACTGCTGACATAAAGTCTCGCATTCACACAACATCCAACTCTGAGACAAAGTAATGAAAAAGTGGGGTCCAATATTGCACGGGGTGTCGTGCTAGGTTCGCTGAGAGTGTGTGGGGTCACGCTGCAGTTGGACACGACTTTGGGTGATTTGTAAGGCTGAGGAGTGAATGTGCGACGTTGCCGTGCGAGGCGACGGATTCTGTAAACCACCACTTCGTGGACAGCGGTGAACGCTGGGCTGTGCTCTTTCCTGTACGACAAAGTCTCCCATTCACTTCCATTTTTAGTCAACAACAACAAGGAATGGAATTGAAAACTAAAAACATTAAATGGTGTTGTTTATTGTTTCATTTCATTAGGACAGGAATACTATTGTCGAGGTATGGTACAACTCGATCCGGGTGTGATGATGGCGTGTGTTGGTTGGAGGTGTTGGTTGGAGTGTAGGTAATGCGACTTGATATGGTGATGATGGGAGCTTCACTCATCTGCCAGTTCAAATAATTCATCAATGCTATTGTCCATATTTTCGATTCTGCTGGCGATGCTAGAAATGGTGTCCATAGTGGCTTTTTGAGCCTGTGTTAGATCCAACATTTGTTTTTTCATATTTTTTTGAATCGCCATCAATTTTTCGATGCACTCAGAGAGTCTCTTAACCTCCTCTGTAAGTTTCAAGATTCGATAGTTGTCGTTGTTCATCTCTCGAAAACCGATTTGTTAACAGCGTCGAAAAGTAACAAGACTCGATAGTCGTTAAGATGAAGATGCAATGGCAAGATAGTAAGTGCAGCGAAGAAGATTTAGAAACGTGCCAGTCCTTCGACCAGATCAAACTAAACAACCGAATCTTTTTCATCGTTGTCGAGATGGGAAACATACTTCAACGCTTGAGAAATAACGGTCTGACGATATACTTCACTTCTCTAAACAGTTTTTCTTTCGACTGGAAAAATGGTCTTCAGCCGAAATTGGTCATCCTCGGAGGTTTGCTGCCTCTCGAGTACAAATTTCAGAACATAGATTCTTTTCATTTTAACGCAAGGTTCATTCCTCCGGAGGTTCGATCCACGCGATGTATAACGTCTGACTGCGCAGCGTACATTTTCGCTAAGATTGTTTACAACATTATCTATTCTGCAAATTCTTCGACATTCGGGGACTGCGTTGATAAATCCACTTTTCAAACCTTAGCGCTCGACAACACGATTCAACGGACGCTGTTCATGATGACCAACTCTGCAATTAAACACAGGCGATCTGCATTCGATTCAGATGAAACCAAAATTAACATTATAAGATCATACAACGTGCTGAAGCAAATATACGATTCTTTGGTAGAAAAAGATAGGTTGAGTCGATATTACAACCTGAAAATAAAATATAACAATATAAAATTTAAACAACTTCTCAACGCCATTAATCCTCATCTTAACAACAACAACAGAATTAAGAAACACTTGTTGGACAAATACAACATTTCCAATCAGAATTGGTTAATGTTTTTGAGAACAAACAGAGGGGACGGTAACGGAGACTGCGAGATGTCAGATGCGAATGACACGTCTACAGAAGCCGTTCAGAAATTGATCGCATTATTCCAATCTATATTTCCTAACACGGGTAATGTTGACGAACCCGTCGCCGATCAATTATTGAATCTGCAAGTAGTCGCGTCCGATTTAGAATCTGTCGTTACAGCGTTTGAATTGAATGCCGATGCTGGTCTCGAACGAAAAGTCCAACACAGAGACGTCGTCGTCATGCCTCGTACACCTGAATCCTCACGTGTTCGAGATGCACTTCATCAACTGGAAGAAAATTCCAATCTTCACGTGTCTACACAACATGGTGTCGTTTCGCAGCACTTTCAAGAAATTAAATCGGAGAACAAATTTCTGTCCCGTCGGGTTGCTTCCAAGTGTTCATCGCAACGCCAAATTGAAATTCCTGAAACATCCTGAACTGATATTTAGTAATGCTCTCAGAATGTTGTTCGAATGTCGCTTCATGAATGGTATTCTATTCAGAATATGTTAAGACTAACTCTAAGACTTTGGTTTGTTGAAGAGTCTCTGTAGGAGTTCTGATCAGAGCCGACGTACCTGCATCCCAAATGGCGTCTGACCGATGAAGCCAAACGACGTCTCACCGATTTCAACTTCTTACGACAGTTTCCTGTCCTCAACATTCTCAATGCGTACGTTATCGATTTGAAACGATTGTCGATGATATATTGTACGTTGGCATAGACTTCTTCGTCGGTGTGGAACGTGATGACGGCGGTTGTTGCTTGCCCAGGGGAAGAACATCTTTTTTTTTGGGGGGGGGTTCGGGCAGCTCGGCGTCATCGCGTTCTTCTCTTGTTCGTTTAGGTTGTTCTGATGACGTGCTTTGATCGTCGACCTCTTCTACTTCTTCTTTCTCCTCCTCGAAAATGTGATCGAGAGTCGGAAACATGACCAGGGGCTACAACGGCAGAGAAATTCCTATAACGAATATTTCATTTAGTATGTTGTCGAGACAGTGGTTGAAGCTCACCACGGCGCGTTCAAAGTTATTAACGACGACATACACGGAACAAGATGAGTTAAGAAGAGGTTCTAGTTCTTCTTCTTCGAGGTTTTTGTTATTGACAATCAGATTTATACTGTAATCGAGCATGCTGTGCAAGCTCCTGAGCGGGGTTTGATAATCGTAACCGAAAGGTGCGATTAATCGGTCTATTATAGGGGGTGTTAATGACACACAATAAACAACGCGCGAAAAGCTGTGACGTAAGCTATCAATCGGCGTCGTTATCGACACATGCCAAAACATGGGCGTTATCTTAATCACACAGGAAGCAACGTGCGAGTATGCTATAGGGAAAGCTTTACCTTTTCCGAGACACATCAAGAAATTGTTTTTGTTCCCAAAACACTCGTTGCCGAAGGACAACAATGCACTTGTTGCCGAATGAGTGCACCGTGTAATGAAATAAAAAAATTAAGAAAGCAAAATGTTTTTTATTCACACCCAATCTGTAAAACTACACGTCAAGAACTTTTACCTGACAATGCATTACATACAACCACCGGAAGAGGGTGAGGACGACGAAGACGAAAGTTAAAACAGCAAAAGAGTGTAAATTGTTTCGCACTGCTGCAACCTTACACTCAATATAATGTCTCTTGCTGAACAATAAAACTTTTCAACTCCTTTAATTATTAACTGTTCTTGAGGACGGTACGTGTGTTTTTTTTTATCAAGATTACGTTCTTTATCAGCTTGCCCTTACACAATATGTGTTCTTTATCAACTTGCTGATGGTGCACAATATGTGTTCGTTCTTTATCAGATGAAACTTGCAAGCTTACACTATTACACGTCTCTTGTTGAACAATAAAACTTTTCAAAGCTTCAATTCATATATTTTGTAATTACTTGGATACAGTTCTCTTAACCAAACCTAATGAGTCTTTACTAGATAATAAGCATCTTTTTCCCAAGCTAACATCTGCAACGTACTCGGTCTAGACTTCACAATGCAACTCTCTAATTTTCTTGCATTTTTTTTTTTAAATTCCAGTTGTTGATTATTGAATTCGGCTTCGTAAAACTCTTTAACTTGATTAAGGATTGTTAAGCAATGCAACTGCATCGACAAGGTCTCACATTCACCAAAGTTGTGTCATGTGAGTCGACGTTTCAATCCCTACACTCCGCTGTTAGGTAGGCAAGAGTTCAACTTACATACCAAAGTCTAGACCGAGTACGTTGCAGATGTTACAGTTGTGTTAGAGTTGAATAGAGAGTTGAGATGTAATGTAGTTAACTCAGAATCTTATCTGACACTGACAGACACCACGAATCTGTTCGCACAGATTGAACAGATTCTGAATAGTGTTGATTGTACTAGACTTCTTAACTCACCACCAAAGTCTAGACCGAGTACGTTGCAGATGTTACAGTTGTGTTAATGTGTGACTTTGAGTCGGCGTTAGACGGATTGTGAGCTCTTGCCTACGAGTCTTACTTTTTACTTTGTCTACGTAATTGTATCCAACGTGCAACGTACTCCGAGGTGACCCATCACACTGTCGACCATAATTTTGGTTATTTCTTGAGAAAGGTTTGCAATGATATCCAATTCCTTTCCGCTCACCACTATCGTTAAACGACATAGTAGACATTTCATAATCTTCTCGAAATCGTTTTTGAGAAAAGACATGATATCAGAAATCGGAATATCCTTCGGTCCTTGACCGTTAGGAGGGTCGACCGCTGCTGCTGCTGCTGCTGCTGCTGCTGCTTCGCCGCTGTTCGTTTTCCTCTCGCTGTTAAACAAATTCTGAGCGTTGGTCACACGACGAGAGAAACTTTCCTGCGAACCGAAATTCGTCATGAACGCCTTGAGAATGTTAGTCTTAGCAGCGTTCGGATGTCGGAGAGACTTTTCCTTTACGACGTCGTCATCTTCCTCGTCCAACTCAAATGCATTGTCATTGGGAATAAAAACAATTGGGTGTGAATAGTTTATGTAATGCATTGTCAGGTAAAAGTTCTTGACGTGTAGTTTTACAGATTGGGTGTGAATAAAAACCATTTTGCTTTCTTATTTTTTTTATTTCATTACACGGTGCACTCATTCGGCAACAAGTGCATTGTTGTCCTTCGGCAACGAGTGTTTTGGGAGCAAAAACAATTTCTTGATGTGTCTCGGAAAGACCTAAGATGTCACCATGACACGACATGATGTGAGTAAACTAAAACATTCTGTAAATTCTTATTTTTATTTATTACACATAATCATTGCAATGCTTCTTCTTCTTCTTACAAAATCAATCTTGTCAGGAGAGTCCATCCAATGTTTACTTGTTCATGACGGACGGTTTAGGAATCTGTCGACGTGTAGAACAAAGTCTCCGATTCACTCTGTCGTTCAAAGCCAGACGTTCACCACCAGCCGAAGAAGACCTAAGATGCCACCATGACACGACAGAAGAATAAACTAAAACAATCTGTAAATTCTTATTTTTATTTATTACACATAATCATTGCAATGCTTCTTCTTATCTTGTCAGTTAAACATATTTTTCTTGTCTGCGTCATTTAGAGAGATACTTTTATCGTCTTTAGAAATATGTCTGAAGAGAATGTTGTTCAAAACGAACGACACGAAGAGACCGCGTTGCATGAGACTCGAGTTCAAAAACATTTCGACGTAATCGTTTTTAAGTTGCAGAGCACATTCGCCGCCACGTGCAGGTGGGACCTGATGCCGTTCGCGGCCAGCAAGTGATCGTACATGATCACGTGCAACACAATTATGTAAACGTCAGTTGTAACATCACAGGTTTTAACGAAAAAACTAAAACAAATCTTCCATCGATACTCGATAATTTAGTGTACCAGACGATCGTTCAAAATAAAATATATCCCTTCACGGTCGATATAACGTCATTCAAACTTGTAAAATCGGTATCTATTCCAGACACGATAAGGTATTACAGTGACGACGCCATGAAGGAGTATCTCGTAGATTTCAATACGCGACTCGAGCACACATTGTATAACAACATCAATAACAGTGTGACCAAATCTAAATTTTTAAAATTGATCTACACTGTGTTCGAGTACGATTTGAAAAATATTAATTTGATGCACAATGTATTTCTTAAGTTTAGAACTTACGCTAATAATTTAACAGACGATATAAAATTTAGCGAAGTGCCTCGCGTGTATTGTTGTTGCAAGCTGGAAGAAGAAAGGATGTGACTCACGTGAAAAGATGAAATGTCAAGTGTTTATTCTACATGTGTGTGAATGTGTTTATTCTACATGTGTGTGAATGCTGAGATGTGTACTAATTTTTAAGATGTAATTTTTAAGATGTTGAATGTGTACTAAATTTTAAATTTACAGTTGTAAACGAACTCTTCCTGTTGAACCTCTTCCTGTTGTATGTAACTTGTGTGTGTGTATTAAAATGGAACTGTTGTGTGTGAGTGTGTAGTGTATGTAACTTGTGTATGTATGTGTGATGGAGGTGTTCTGTACAGTATATAAATTGTGTTAACATTAGAAATCAGGTCAACCTAAGACATGTGTGCAGACTCTTATGTTACTCCTAAAATAAAAATGGAACTGAAGTTGTGGATGAAAAAGTCTCTATGTAATTCGTGTGCGTGTGGACTGAGAATTCTGTATCTGTTATTCGTGTGCGTGTATGTTCTGTAGTAGTGTATGTTTGTTTTACTCCTAAAATAAAAATTGAACTGAAGTTGTGGCTGTTTTTAACATGTAACGATGTTCTTTCATATTTTACCAAAGTATTGAGAGACATGAAATTCGAGGTTGTGTATGAATGAATCTACAGTCCATACAACTAACGTTGTCAGAATTTAATTGGTGAACAAAACCACTTTCTAATAGTTTATCTTTCATCGGAGGTAGACTTGACGGGTAAGTTTGAAAGCTCCTCTTTCTCTCAGCGAGCCGTGTTGTGTCCTGAAAGATCGTAGCGATGCCTGCTTTGTCTAACACTTTCTGGAGTAAGTTCCTGAGCGGGGTTTGATAATCGTATCCGAAAGGTGCGATTAATCGATCTATTATAGACATTAAGAGATGTGTGATGGGTTTGACCTTCTTTCAACATCATGATGACGCCGTACAACGCCATTGAAAAATTCAACAAGTAAAATGCAAAGCATGCCTGGCTAGCTCCGTTTTTACGTTCTTTGAATTTTAGAAAAGGTGAAGTATCGTTCTCCTTCAATCCATATCGAACACTTTGTACTTTGGGAGAGAACAGGAAAGTGAAGAACCGCAAGTTACGAATTTTAAAATAACTTTCACCGTCAGAGATCACAATGACAACATGAATCATCTTTTCAGCACCAGGGTCCGTTAACTCTAGTTGTGTGTGACATTTGCATGGGTCTCTCTGCGCGCATGCAATTGTAAGTTAAGACTTCCTCCGAGACCAATGTTTTGGCAAGCGTTCCACAAAGGTCGGAGACTACGAGAAGATATAGGTGTTGTGTCAGCAGGTGACGAATCTACCGTACTCTCAAGAAATGTGTCGTGCACCGTACTCTCAAGAAATGTGTAGTCACCGCGCACCGCTTCGCTGCTTCATGGATGCTGCTGTTCCACGTCTGCGTACTCTGGATCTGTTAAAGTGTTTAATTGTGTTGTTGTTTGCTCACACATATTGCATATTGGTCACGGGGTTAGGAAAGAATGTAACTTTTTAAAAGTTTAATAAAATTACATGTAACTTGTACAACATCTGCGTAGATGAAGTTTAACAATATAATATATGCGTAGATGTTTTGTTATTAACTACCCTGAAACTATGTACGTCACAAGGTAAGAAATGTGTGTCAATTAAATGTATTGTTAAATTAAACAATATTTGCATAGATGTTTTGTGTTTCTATTAACCTTTGTCATCTAGCTGATGCAAATCACGAATATGTCTACGGATGTAACACGTTTGGTGTAATTCACAAATAAATCCATGGAGATAACACAGACGGATCTCTAAGTTGTATAACGTCCTGATGCTTTTGGATAAGGTCCTGATTCAATGTTTCGGTCTTTTTCATCTCTTCTTGAAAGTCCTTCAATTCTGTTATCAATTGTGTTGATCTTTCTTTCTCTGCGATCAGATCGTTAATTTCTTGGGTCAGCCGTGCAATCTCTGGTGTTTGGGTTTCGGTATTTTGGTTAGACTCTTCGATATTTTTCCTGTTTTCATTAATTTGGTCTTTTAACCGGTTGATTTCGGAATCTTTGTCAATCACGGTTTTCGCAATCTTATTCAATTCTTCGCTAGAGCTTGATAACGTCAGGTTAGTTACTTGCAATGCATTTGCACGTGCGGTTTCAGCTGCTAGTATTTCCTGGGAGGATTTGTTCTCTGTGGTCATATCCTCAATTTGTTTGTTCAGCCGTATAATTTCGTCTTCTTGTTTTTTCAGTAATATCGATAAGTCATTACTCTTTTCACTCAGTTGGGTTTCGAGAGCAGTTTTCTCTTGCTGGAGGCGAGTGACATCTTGCTGGAGTCCATCTCTCGTTTGTATCTCTTGTAGGAGTAGAGTTTTATTTTGAGTCAACTCTTGTTTGAATTGATCATTCTCTGTATCTAATTCGTTATTACGTTGTTGGAGTTGTTCGTATTCATTTTGCATAAGATCGATCTTGTTTTTATTTTCAGATAATTCTGCGTTCAGTCGGTCTTTCTCTTGGATTATCTTTCGTATATTTGCATTAACTTCTAAGAATTTCTTATCTACATCTTTGTATATCGTCATTATTTGTTGTACTTTGGCAGATGACTTTTCAATTTCTTTCCTTAATTCAGATTTTTCTTCTTCGTGTTTAGTTTGTTGATTTTGTAATTCATCCATGTGCTTATTTGTAGAATCGGCTAACTCTTGACTAAATAAACTTATTTCATTAATTTTAGCGTCTAACTCACTCTGGCACTTATCCAGTTTTTGTTTACAGGATTCTAATGCTTCATCGCTCTTATCAAACTGGTCGAAGTCACGCATTCACATTTACAGACGAAGTCACGCATTCACCAACGTCTCAGAATTGGTCTACATTGCAGACAAAGTCACGGAAAAACTCACCAACTTAGGTAAAGACAATGAACATTCAAAAAGAGTTATTTTGATGTTGAGACAACTGGGCAAGACTGTTGAAGACGAATACTTGTGTGACAGATGCTTGCAGTTCTCTCGAGGTTTGTAATGGATTCTCTAGTTTGTGTAAATATCAGGCGTGTGTGGTATGTACTATGTTATATCTAGTTTGTGTAAATATCAGTGGTATGTACTCTGTTAATATAATGTGTGGTATGTACTCTGTGTAAATAAAATGTATATGATGTTCAGAGTTGAGTTTGTGTGTCTATTCCATGAGGTGTAACAGGAAGGCGAATTGCACATCTGAGCACTTGACTGCTGCTAGTGAATGTGCGACTTTGTCTCGACAGTCAACTAAACACTTGTGAGCACAGTGCAAGTGTTAAACTCACCTCGCAACCAACGTAGATGATAATTAACACTCTCAACCAACTTAGATGATAAGATTCATAAGAGAGTTAAGATGGATTCAGACGCATTCACCAACGTCTCAGAATTGGTCTACATTGCAGACAAAGTCACGCATTCACCAACGTCTCAGAATTGGTCTAGATTGCAGACAAAGTCACGCATTCACCAACGTCTCAGAATTGGTCTACATTGCAGACAAAGTCACGCATTCACCAACGTCTCAGAATTGGTAAAGTGACAAGTCAGAAAAGTCTGAGGGAATAAGCATGCAACACTCGTATAGTATTCAGAATCAGTCTACTGCTGACATAAAGTCTCGCATTCACACAACTAGCAACATCTGCAACGCATTTGATCCAACTCTGAGACAAAGTAAGATTTGTATTCAGAATCACGCAGGTCACACAATAGTATTCAGAATCCGTCTACAGCTGACACAAAGTCTCGCATTCACCACCAACTCTTGAGGGTTTAAGTCATGCAACAACACGTATAGTATTCAGAATACGTTTACCACTGACACAAAGTCTCATATTCACACAACATCTGCAGCATTCTCAGACAAAGTGACAAGTCAGAAAAGTCTGAGGGAATAAGCATGCAACACTGGGAGTTGGTGGTGTTGGTGTAGTTGTTAGAGAACTCGTTGAAGGAGCTTCTAACGAAGGAGAAGTATGCGGAGGAGGAGGGTTAATCGGAGGAGGATTAATCTGAGTTTCTAAATCAATCGGAGTTTCTATGAACCTTTTACAGTTGCACGAATTGATCTCCCAGGTCATAGGAACAAATTCTGGATAGTCATCGGTGAAGTGATGACTGTTACTCGAGAAGTAAAGTAGCTTCTCACTTTGGTCGAAGGCGTTATTCGGAAATCCAACTGGTGTGAAGATCGTCGATCCCAACATTTTGCCACTTTTCGAAAAGGTGATGGATGGATGAACGTCCGATGAGTACCACGATACACCGCTGCTGTCAGGGTACTGGATCGTGATTATGGCGAGCAGCAACATCAGCAACAGTTGAAAGATCCCACCCATTTTCATCACGATGTCACTCTGCTCACTGCTCAGTCACTCCTCACTGTTCAATCTTTTCTTCACGACAAAGTCACTCTAAGTCACGACAAAGTCACTCGTCACTTCTCCTCTTCAACGACTGGACTTCAGGATAGTCGAGTCAGGAGCCCAAGTATGCTCGCTCGCCAACACACCGAGTCGAGTGTCTGGACGGACAGCGTACCTTCTTTCTTTTATTGGTGACACGACAGATGCCTGGCATCGTTAGACACACGATTAAAAAATACAAGACTGGTTTCAAAATGTCTTTTCTAAGAAATAAAACAAAAAGTGGGTGTGTCTTGGCCTACGTCATACGCTTGCTGCTGCTGCTGACGCCAAACGCAGCAGCCTACCTTAACGTTTTCTTCTGGAGTTCGGATATGGTCGTTTTGTACTTCAGTAATAGTTTTAGGTTTTCTTTGTAGTGTTGAAATAGACTGATTGAAAATGGATAGATTCCGTATCCTGTCGTAAAACACTCCGTCAGATACTGGCCCGATGAATTCTTGTCTGATTTGTTTGCTGTGGCGGCAACGTTGATGTTCTTGCAACCGTTGCGTGATTTCTTCACGAGACATATCGAATGATAGTCCACAACGGTTTTTATCGACGGTTCTTTGTTGATGTGTTGAACCAGATTACTCTCACAGGTATACATTAGAATACCATTCATGAAGCGACATTCGAACAACATTCTGAGAGCATTACTAAATATCAATTCAGGATGTTTCAGGAATTTCAATTTGGCGTTGCGATGAACACTTGGAAGCAACCCGACGGGACAGAAATTTGTTCTCCGATTTAATTTCTTGAAAGTGCTGCGAAACGACTCACAATTGGAAGGGGTCAGACAAAGTCGAACAGAGACACGCCAGCACGGTACCAAAGTCGGATATTCATTCACGTAAAGTTGAGAGGAATTTTAGAAACAAACTTTTAAGTAACATTTTATAATTAACAAGTCATACAAATGAGACGTAAGAACAAGTCATACCTGTATTCAGTGACCTGCACATCTTAACTCTCTATTCAGTTATGTATCCCAACTCACAATTTGATTTTATGATTGTAAGTATCCCACACACCCCGAATTTAGAATATGTAACTTACGTTTATAATAGTATCCCCTTAAATATAAAAAAAAAATCAAGTGTGTTGTACACGTAGAGTTTATCTACCTTTGCGAGTTAATGTATAATAGTATCCCCAGTCGACACCCTTTTTGTTTTTAGTGTTTGACTTACCGCTATTTTACCCAGATAGCGAGTAGCATTTTTACACCACAAAATGTTAACTTCACTTTCTCTTGACTTGCAGATGCTGACTGTGATTCACAAACAACGACGAGAACACTTGAACCTCGAATTGGAGAGATTAAAAACATTCATAGGATGGCCTAACGCAAATATATCTCCTGAGGTACTGGCTCGTAACGGATTCTACTACCTCCGCGAGTTCGATCTGTGCAAGGTGTAATTGACACACACGAAGTAACGCGCGAAAAGCTGTGACGTAAGCTATCAATCGGCGTCGTTATCGACACGTGCCAAAACATGGGCGTTATCTTAATCACACAGGAAGCCATGCAAATGTCACACACAACTAGAGAGTTGCTGCGAACAGATTCAGATAGAACAGAATATAGTTAAGATACGATTCTGAACTCTGTAGTGTGTGACACATTCAAGATGTATAGTATTGGTACAAATGTCAAACTGGTCTCGGGAATATTAGTAGCAGTCAGAGAGTACTCAGCATGGTTCCGTGCCATCAGTCGTCGTGTTGTTTTAAATACCACGTAGACAATAGCAGTGACAGAAACTAGTAAACAAAGAACCATGAAGAATGCCAAGAAGAACCTAAGGCTGTCAGCACTTATTCTATCTTGGCATTCTTCATGGTTCTTTGTTTACTAGTTTATGTCACTGCTATTGTCTACGTGGTATTTAAAACAACACGACGACTGATGGCACGGAACCATGCTGAGTACTCTCTGACTGCTACTAATATTCCCGAGACCAGTGTTGTTTGAATGTTAGTTTTGTAGCATGGGGAATCTGAAATTGTAACTGCTTGAAGACAGAGAAAACAATTGTATGTACATTAGTGTGATTTTTTAGTCTGTATATACGTTACATAAATTGTAACTCGGATAGACTATGTAGCATATTGTAGGTTAGGAAATAAGACTTTTATATAGAATTTGTATGATATTTTTCAAGCTATGTTTAATAAAATATAGTTGTATTTCCACCTGTTTGGACATCCTTAAATCACGTGTTCTGGGTCACTTGCTTGGTAGACGGTCTGTTCTGTTCCTTCGGCGGTCAGGGTGGTGTTGTCGTCGTACCACAGATGCTTAGCGAAGATCCCGATGATGACCATCGCCAGAACGCCACATATTAACATTATAAAAATGCTCATCCTCGACTTTCCGTTTTGATTTCCTGCGGTCTCAAAGGGTGAACCATGATTTGCAGACATTTTGAATACCCGTCGTCTTCTGATACGGCGGCGACGTTGCGTAATTTCCCGCAAGCAGCAAATTCAACCTCCCGGTGCAATACCAAGATTAAAAGAATTACAGATAACAAAAAAATAATGCTTATTAAAAGAATTGCAGACACGCCAGGATATCTCATCACTAGAAACTTTAAAAATCTGAATGATTTTTTGGATCATTTAAAAAAGAATACCAGATTCGTTCAGCGTTGTTATTTGCCAAAATGCAATATATGCACCTCAAAGCTGTCAACTAACAAATTGTCATCATTCAGTGCAGTGCAGACATGTACCTTTGGGTAAATGCAGCATTCACAGAGACTGAGTGTATAGTCTTCAGAATCCGTCTATCGCTGACGCAAAGTCTCACATTAGCAACATTTGGTCCAAGTGAACCGTTCAAAGAGACAGAGTTAACTTACACACACGGAATCCGTCTACCGCGGACACAAAGTATCGCATTCACACAACTAACAACATCTGCAATGCATCTGCAGCATTCACAGAGACTGAGTATATAGTCTTAATAATCCGTCTATCGCTGACGCAAAGTCTCACATTAGCAACATTTGGTCCAAGTGAACCGTTCACAGAGACAGAGTTAACTTACACACACGGAATCCGTCTACCGCTGACACAAAGTATCGCATTCACACAACTAACAACATCTGCAATGCATCTGCAGCATTCACAGAGTTTGATGTGTTGACAAGTGCACGACAGTGTGGCTGCCTTTGATGAACCCCCGGTTAGCTGCGATTATCTTTCTGTTTTTGTCATACAGGTATTTTATTTTCGCCATTTCCTCTTGAGATTTTTCGCTCGACATCCATCGCTTGTACAAATCGTTGACTTCCTGTAACAGCATTATTTCTTTGGTGTTGTAACCGTTGAGATAAGTTATACGATCTCTCGATCCCAAGTCGACGTCTTTCATGATTTGGAAATAATCTATGTCGGTTACTATCTTTCGTGGGTTGTAAGGCACGTACAGCGTCTGTCCACTGGTGAATCTGGCACCGGGTAGAGGATCGGGCATTTCGCGGGTAATGTTGACGAACCCGTCGCCGATCAATTATTGAATCTGCAAGTAGTCGCGTCCGATTTAGAATCTGTCGTTACAGCGTTTGAATTGAATGCCGATGCTGAGTCGTTGATGTCTAAAAAAATGTTAAGTCATTCTCTGTATCGAATTCGTTATTACGTTGTTGGAGTTGTTCGTATTCATTTTGCATAAGATCGATCTTGTTTTTATTTTCAGATAATTCTGCGTTCAGTCGGTCTTTCTCTTGGATTATCTTTCGTATATTTGCATTAACTTCTAAGAATTTCTTAGACGCGAAATCACGGACCCCAATCGTGCAGGTCAAAGATTGGTGTTTTAGGTGCTACCTGTAATGTGATTAATAAATCTAAAGTGTTATTTTTTTTTTATTTTTGGAGTGTGAATAAAAGGTTCGTAATAAACATGTGGATGATGTTGAGCACTTACCGTGGCGGCGTTGCGTTGTATACGATGTCGGTATCCTTTCCATGGTTGTATAACGACAACACAGTAATAGCACTTCACTGTCACCAACAAAAAAATACACTCATCATCTCTCGTGATTTTTAACGCGAATTAATAGGTACCCAGAACACGTGATTTAAGGATGTCCAAACAGGTGGAAATACAACTATATTTTATTAAACATAGCTTGAAAAATATCATACAAATTCTATATAAAAGTCTTATTTCCTAACCTACACTATGCTACATAGTCTATCCGAGTTACAATTTATGTAACGTAAAAACAGACTAAAAAATCACACTTAGACAATCAAATGACAGACATCAGTGGAACAAGGTCTCAGACTCTGTAGAACAAATCTCATGACGGAATCTGTCGACGTGTAGAACAAAGTCTCCGATTCACTCCGTTGTACAAAGTCAGACGTTCGCCACCAGCCGAAGACCTAAGATGCCACCATGACACGACATGATGTGAGTAAACTAAAACATTCTGTAAATTCTTATTTTTATTTATTACACATAACCATTGCAATGCTTCTTCTTCTTCTTACAAAATCAATCTTGTCAGGAGAGTCCATCCAATGTTTACTTGTTCATGACGGACGGTTTAGGAATCTGCCTCAATTAGTTTGTTCAACCGTATAATTTCGTCTTCTTGTTTTTTCAGTAATATCGATAAGTCATTACTCTTTTCACTCAGTTGGGTTTCGAGAGCAGTTTTCTCTTGCTGGAGGCGAGTGACATCTTGCTGGAGTCCATCTCTCGTTTGTGTCTCTTGTAGGAGTAGAGTTTTATTTTGAGTCAACTCTTGTTTGAATTGATCATTCTCTGTATCTAATTCGTTATTACGTTGTTGGAGTTGGTCGTATTCATTTTGCATAAGATCGATCTTGTTTTTTATTTTCAGATAATTCTTCGTTCAGTCGGTCTTTCTCTTGGATTATCTTTCGTATATTTGCATTAACTTCTAAGAATTTCTTATCTACATCTTTGTATATCGTCATTATTTGTTGTACTTTGGCAGATGACTTTTCAATTTCTTTCCTTAATTCAGATTTTTCTTATTCGTGTTTAGTTTGTTGATTCTGTAATTCATCCATGTGCTTCTTTGTAGAATCGGCTAACTCTTGACTAAATAAACTTATTTCATTAATTTTAGCGTCTAACTCACTCTGCTCTAGAGTTAAGATGTAATAAATGTGGCTGAGAGTGTGGCTGTGAGGTGTAACAATTGCACATCCGAGCGGCTGTGAGGTGTAACAATTGCACATCCGAGCGGCTGTGAGGTGTAACAATTGCACATCCGAGCACCTGACCCCTGCTAGTGAATGTGTGACTTTGTTTTGACGGTCAACTGAACTCATGGATTCAGAATAGAGTTAAGATTTGATTTGAGATGATAAATTGTAACAGGAAGGCGAATTGCACATCTGAGCACTTGACTGCTTGACGTGAATTTATATAAATTTATATAAATTTATATAGCGACAGCAACCAGCGCCGCTATCGTCACGCACGCGGCGGCGGCAGTAAGACGTCTTCATCATTCTTACACGGAGTGAGAAACAAAGGTCTAGAAGCGCAGAGACATCTGAGTCGCAAGCGCATAGCGTGCATAGACACCCAACTGACGGTGTACAAGTTCATCCACGGAGAAATACTGAGCGGCAACGCGCCGGTGCTCGCCACGATTTTTGGGACGGACGTGTACAGCCTGCTTCACTTACTCGAGAACGTCCCCAACTCCATTGGACATCACATAGCGCTCAAGAGAGAATTTGGTGACGACTACAATCAAACTCCCGGCGTAGTATTTTTCAACAGTGTGTTGTGTAAAGAGAGAGAAGCACACAAAGAACACAGCAACGTCAATAAGAAGAGATGTACGAGATCGTTCATAGAAGTGGAAGGTTATCGTCAAGGAGGTGTACACAAAATAGGCATTAATTTCAACCAGAAGAAAATCATAGACGCCCTCAAATATGTCGCTCCATCCTTCACGCAGAACGAACGTCCGACTGCCAACTACAGAACATCTCTTCACGTGAACGCTCAGACTAAGGACAACCTGAAGCGTCTGTTGGTGTCGATGTTGGAGAACGCTGACGGGTTGACCGACAGCGATGTAGAGGAGATCAGGAACGCGCTCTGCTTACCTGAGTGTAAAGACATCCCCAAAGATTTAATCACCGACGCATTACCTTTCGTTTTACACCCGAATGTCGAAAGAGTACCGTGTAAGTGTTGCACCGATTTCAAGAGTGATGTAGGTTGTTGAAAATAATAAATATGATGTAGGATATAAACATTTTATTAACCCTGATGTTCACACAATAGTATTCAGAATCCGTCTACAGCTGATACAAAGTCTCGCATTCACCACCATCTGCAACTCTTGAGGGTTTAAGTCATGCAACAACAACACGTATAGTATTCAGAATACGTTTACCACTGACACAAAGTCTCATATTCACACAACATCTGCAGCATTCTCTGAGACAAAGTGACAAGTCAGAAAAGTCTGAGGGAATAAGCATGCAACACTCGTATAGTATTCAGAATCAGTCTACTGCTGACATAAAGTCTAGCATTCACACAACTAGCAACATCTGCAACGCATTTGATCCAACTCTGAGACAAAGTAAGATTTGTATTCAGAATCACGCAGGTCACACAATAGTATTCAGAATCCGTCTACAGCTGACACAAAGTCTCGCATACACCACCAACCCTTGAGGGTTTAAGTCATGCAACAACACGTATAGTATTCAGAATACGTTTACCACTGACACAAAGTCTCATATTCACACAACATCTGCAGCATTCTCTGAGACAAAGTGACAAGTCAGAAAAGTCTGAAGATTCCTCATAACGAAGATGAAAATAAGAAAATAATAGTTTTGGTCAAAAACATCGAAGAGTTTATGAAGGCATGGAAGGCATCGATCGGCGATGATAACTCTGATAAAAAAACGATGACAGAACTATATTTCAAAGAAGCCGTAGACGCGGTTCAGAATATTTCTTTTTCTTTTTCTAGCAACGTTTCCTTTTACAAATCAACGGTGAGGAGTCTCAAAAATTTGAAGGAGTGTGTCAACACTTGTATGCTCATGTTAAAAGTCAACGCAGCAGAGCGGATACTTGCGAGCATACTCTTCTTTTTAAATTACAGCAGCGAGAAGAACGTCTCTCTCTTAGTAAAGAGACGTCGACCTATTTTCGGCGATACTTCACCTTTTCTAAAATTCAAAGAACGTAAAAACGGAGCTAGCCAGGCATGCTTTGCATTTTACTTGTTGAATTTTTCAATGGCGTTGTACGACGTCATGATGATGTTGAAAGAAGGTCAAACCCATCACACACTCTTAACGTCTATAATAGACCGATTAATCGCACCTTTCGGTTACGATTATCAAACCCCGCTCAGGAACTTGCACAGCATGCTCGATTACAGTATAAATCTGATTGTCAATAACAACTTCTCTATGTCGACTTGCTTCTGTTTTATTTCCTCGACTCGATTTTCCAAGGCGTTAATATTGTTAGTCATCTGATCAACAATGTACGTTCTGGAATCTAAACTGAATGTCCGTGCCTGTTCATACAATTTACTTTGCATTTCTAACACACACGTTTGGATAAACAAATCTCCGATATCGATGAGAGACTGCAACGCGACATCGAACGGAGTGTCGAAGTCACTGGGATATTCACCGATGTTTTTTAACATCGGTTTAAGTAATTCGAGTTCTGTGTTGTTGAAATACTTCTTGTTGATTTGCACTATTTTCCAATTCACGTCATTTTTATACTTAGTCAAAATCGAGGAACAATAATCTTTGAACAGTTCCATGGTTTTCACTCTGTTCAATAGAATTTTCGTTAAGTAGCTTAACATTTTTTTGACATCAACGACTCTATTGCGAATCTGTTCAATCTGTTCGTAGTAACTGACATGTAGAGACATTCATTGTGTGTAGTGGTCATGAATATGTGATGCAGTTAAATATTAAGTGTACAGATTGGAACGTCGACTCACATGACAAAGTCTAACGTGACGATGAACGTGTGTCGTACACAACTTATGCAATGCAACTTATGTGTCGTGGAGACACCCCAGCTATGGATTGTGGATGCTTCAGGCAGTGCAACTGTGACATTCATAACGACAAGGTCTCACATTCACCAAAGTTGTCATCGTCACGTTTGACTTTGTCATGTGAGTCGACGTTCCAATCTCTACATTCCGCTGTTAGGTAGGCAAGAGTTCAACTTACATACCAAAGGTTGCAGATGTTACAGTTGGTTAATATGTGACTGCGTCGGCGTTAGACGGATTGTGAACTCTTGCCTACCTAACAGCGGAGTGTACAGAATCTAATCTTAACTCATCACCAAAGTCTAGACCGAGTACGTTGCAGATGTTACAGTTGTTGAGTGTCTACATGTCACACACTACACCAACAGATTCTGAGTACAGAACTCTCTAGTGTTGGACGTGTGTGACTCTCTCTACTTTACCTTCGATCAAGTCTAACGATGACAAAGTCTAACGTGACGATGACTAGAGAGTGTTGGACGTGTGTCTTACACAATTTATGCAATGCAACTTATGTGTCGTGGAGACACCCCAGCTATGGATTGTGGATGCGTCAGGCAATGCAACTGTGATAACGACAAGGTCTCACATTCACCAAAGTTGTCATCGTCACGTTTGACTGCATCTAGGTTGTCTCTACATGTCACACACGTCCACCACCAGAGAGTTGCATTGCTGGGGTGTCTCTTCACATACGAGACGTGCAACTGCACGACGTTACACGTTGGACGGGTATCTCTGCACCCAACACTGTGCATACTACATCTTAATTCTTGAATACCGGACAGTGTCAGACATTCGCGACACCTGCTGACCTGCTGTGTACACTACAACACTACATCTTAACTCTCTATTCATAATTCAGAATTCCTACAGAGATTCTTCAACAAAGCAAAGTCTTAGAGTTAGTCTTAACATATTCTGAATAGAGTGTAGAGACACATGTCACTAGCAGCAGTCAGCACATTTGCATTGCTGGGGTGACACACATATATCATACAACACCAGAGAGTTACATTGTTGGGTGTCTCATCACACAACTCTCTACTGGCATGTAACAACAAATTAGACTTGTTATGTACAGACCCCCATGCAGATCCGGACCCCACTCTGTCTCTTTGGCGTCCCCCTCAGAGAGACTTGCAAATTTTAGGTTACCGCTCAGGAGACTCTTATGAAACGAAATCGTCAGATGTTGGACCCCACTTGAGCTAGCGTGTTAGGTAGGCCAGAGTTCTTCAACAACAAAGAAGAAGTCTTAACTTACATTGCATGCCAGACAAACAATCTCTACATGTCTTGCATAAGTCGAGATGACCTGCACTCTGCATTATTCAACTTCTTTTAATAGAAGACCCACCCTTCAGGAACTTAACGACTCAAGGCTGGAGGCTGCAGAACGCTTAGCCTCAGACCTTACTATTATTTCCGATTGGGGCAAGAAGAACCTGGTGTCCTTCAACGCCTCAAAAACACAGTTTCTCCACCTATCCACTCGACACAATCTTCCAAACAACTATCCCCTATTCTTTGACAACACCCAGCTATCACCTTCCTCAACACTAAACATCCTCGGTCTATCCTTAACTCAAAATCTCAACTGGAAACTTCATATCTCATCTCTTACTAAATCAGCTTCCTCGAGGCTGGGCGTTCTGTACCGTCTCCGCCAGTTCTTCTCCCCTGCACAGTTGCTGTCCATATACAGGGGCCTTGTCCGCCCTCGTATGGAGTATGCATCTCATGTGTGGGGGGGCTCCACTCACACAGCTCTTCTGGACAGAGTGGAGGCAAAGTCTCTTCGTCTCATCAGCTCTCCTCCTCATACTGATAGTCTTCTACCTCTTAAATTCCGCCGCAATGTTGCCTCTCTTTCTATCTTCTATCGATATTTCCACGCTGACTGCTCTTCTGAACTTGCTAACTCGCTGCACTCGACTTTCTACTCATGCTCATCCCTATACTGTCCAAACCCCTTATGCAAGAGTTAACCAGCATCTTCACTCTTTCATCCCTCACGCTGGTAAACTCTGGAACAATCTTCCTTCATCTGTATTTCCTCCTGCCTACGACTTGAACTCTTTCAAGAGGAGGGTATCAGGACACCTCTCCTTCCGAAACTGACCTATCTTTCGGCCACCTCTTTGGATTCTTTTTAGGAGCAGCGAGTAGCGGGCTTTTTTTTTATTAATGTTTACTTTTTTGTGCCCTTGAGCTGTCTCCTTTGCTGTAAAAAAAAAAAAAAAAAAAAAAATACCTCGTGAATGTGTCACACACTACAGAGTTCAGAATCGTATCTTAACTATATTCTAGTTGTGTGTGACAGAACAGAAACTCTCTAGTTGTGTGTGACATTCGTAAGTTGCCCAGTGAATGTGAGACCTTGTCGTCCTTGTCGTACAGTGCTCACATATTCCAGACAATCGTCAAGACATGTATCTCTACATCTTGCATAAGTCGAGATGTGTCACACACTACAGAGTTCAGAATCGTATCTTAACTATATTCTGTTATATCTGAATCTGTTCGCAGCAACTCTCTAGTTGTGTGTGACATTTGCATGGGTCTCTCTGCGCGCATGCAAATGTAAGTTAAGACTTCTTCTTTGTTGAAGAACTCTTGCCTACCTAACAGCGGAGTGTACAGACTCACATGACAAACTCTGAAGAACTCCAGACAATCGTCAAGACATGTATCTCTACCTCTTGAACGTGACGATGACAACTCTATTCATAATCTGTTCTATCAGAATCTGTTCGAAGAGTAAGTTGCCCAGTGAATGTGAGACCTTTCGAACAGATTCGGATACTGAATAGAGTTGTCTCGCGTTAGCTTTGTCATGTGAGTCGCGACGGTGCGCGGTGCGTCTAGACCAACAATGCAACTCTCTAGTTGCTCTTAATGCTTGTAAGATTTTGTACACTCCGCTGTAAGTCACATATTAACACAACTGTAACATCTGCAACGTACTCGGTCTAGACTTCACAATGCAACTCTCTAGTTGCTCTTGTGTACTACATCTCAACTTTATATTCAACTACAACTTTATATTCAACTACATCTCCTATTCAGAATCTGTTGGTGTAACATATGAGTCACCTCGGAGTACGTTGCATGTTGGATACATTATAAAGTAAGACTCGTAGGCAAGAGTTCACAATCCGTCTAACGCCGACGCAAAGTCACACATTAACACAACTGTAACATCTGCAACGTACTCGGGCATTGTGCATCTAGACCAACAATGCAACTCTCTAGTTGCTCTTAATGCTTGTAAGATTTTGTACACTCCGCTGTTAGATAGGCAAGAGTTCACAATCCGTCTAACGCCGACGCAAAGTCACATATTAACACAAGTGTAACCACTAGTCATCTGGATGAGGAAGAAGATTCGGATCGCACGCAAGAAATACTTATAACAGCTGCGTTCATGGGACTGATTCTCTCTACCGGATCGCTAACCAATTCGAATTTAGTTTCTTTGTGTTCTAGGTTGCAGAAACACGACAAGAGTCTTGCGTCGTTGAATTTTGACAGCTTTGTCGACGTCGTGTACAGTGATTTTGATCCGCTCGAGTTGGATCTCTTGAATCATCAAGAACGGCAGCAGCGGTATCAAGACGACGGCAGCGAAGAGAAAGAGGAATGCGTACTGTCAGACGACACAATCGAAGTCGGTGACGACTGCCCCTTACTCGGCGACACCTTCGTGAGAGAGAGCGTCGAACGACCAACCGTCGAGAAACCCAGACTCTGCAGTTTGATTCAAACGAATAGTTTTACCAGCAACATCGTGCGTCTGCGTCTGTCGGGGGGTAGTCTACACACCCAGGGTTTGAAATATAAATCTGAAGAAGCGTATAAGAATTTTAAGGACCCTATACCCACGTTACCCAATTTCAATGAGTATCCGTGTCCGTGCAACGAGGCAGCAGCATGTCTGCTGGTAAAAGAAAACGCTCGCTGAGCGAAGCTAATGGCGGTCGCCCGTCTCACAAGAAGGCCAGGTTACTCGAGACACAAGTCGGAAAAAACTACATCAACGGATTGATTTCACAGTATCTCGACTTAGAGACGAGAAAGTACGGCGGAATGGTGCTGAAGCCCGCTATACCCATTACGACAGGACCTGGACCCACGCCGACACCTGCAGCAGCAGTCACAGAGGAGCAACCTGATTTAGACACCGTCTCCGACCTTCCGCCGCCGGCAGCATCCGCCCGCCTCCGCAAGTCGTCCTCTGCAGCGTTCAACGACGTTCACCCGTTTCTGAATTTGAAGTTCGACAAATTAGAATTGTCTAAGTCGGTTCGTCGAAATAATTTTTTGAAGAATTACATTCAGGTTGTAAGAGATTTTAAATTAGGTATTCTACCCGCCGATATCTCTAGAGAAATAGAAATCGTTTCGGCTAACGACTCGAATGTGGCTTGCGTCGTGACACCACTGGGCCTTCACGTCGCGTTGGTGGCCAACAGGCTGATTGTTTATCCGCGCCAATACCAATTCGAAAACGTCTTTTGCTCGGAGGGAAAACAACACAGTCTTATTTTTTATCCGAGCACGTCCAAGTGGAGCAGCGGGTGCAGCATCAACTTCAACATATTTAAAAAACAACAGTCGTACGCCAGAAGAAAGTTTTGACAGATTCTGAAGTGTCAAAAAACTCTACGTGTCGAGATCTCCGTCCAATTCTGGACCCCTGAGGCGAGGTGCCAAACAGGAAGACCACGGCAATTTATCTCGGCATGTTCCAGTCATGCAGGTCACAAGAGAACCTCTTCTCAGAAGGAGAAACGTAGACTCACAAATTGTCAAACAGCAGGGTGCTTCCTTAAAAAACTCTAGCTTAAAGCTAACTGGGACGGATGCCGTGAGCCAAGAAAAAGAAAAGGCATCCCCTAGAATCAAAGAAATGGAGAGGTTTACTTAGAGAACATAATTATCTATATGAAAATGTAAAAGACAAATGAAAATGTTTTGCTTGCATTACTTTGTATTAAAAGAGTAAACTTTGTAAAATAAATGAGATATGAGTTTTGTATAAATTACTAACTGTCGTTGGGATCTACGAGTCGAAGTAACATGGAGACACACCATCTGGGTTGAAACGCTTGGTAAAGTCTCTGACACTCATGACAAAGTCCTTCAACTCGTTCAATTCGTCGATCACGTTATAGTACACCCGTTTGTTGACTCTCTCGTACTTGTTCCCACATCGCTCTCTCGTGTGTAGAATGGGTACGGCGTCTGACGAGTGGCGGCGCGGCGGCGGGTTGGACTCGCTGCTGTGGAAGCATTCGTATATCCGGTTGAACACACACTGGAAATATTTCACGTTGGTGTCGATGACGTTTGTTTCTTCGACAGTTTGCCCGTAGCCGATTCTGCGCCGTTCCTCTTTTGATTTGTTGCATGCTTGGATGAATATGTTGCTGACGTAATCTTTAATTGTTTTGTTTTTCGTTTCATAATACATGTTGGTCTGCGCGACCAAATTCACGGAATGATTGCACGCACTTTTCTCAAGACTTTAAATACCAGATCCGTTGTTGGAACGGCTGCGCCGCGCGCTGCGTGCATGGCTATAAGCTCTCGCCCTCTCTCCAGCATTCGTCAATCTCTGTAGTTTTATTGAGCGTTTTTTTTTTTGAGATTCTCTAGCGATGTGTTCATCTGTGCAATCTTAAAATCATTATTCTTTATAGTTTTTTCACATATACTTAATTTATTTGTCTTTTCACTTAATTCGGTGCTAAGGCTTGTTACTTGTGTTTCTAATTCAGTTACTTTGTTACCTTCAGTGAATAATGTGGTTTTTAAGAGTTCGTTGCTCTATTTGTACTCGGCTTCACAGGAAACGTACTTTTGATAATTTATCAAATTTTCATCTTTCAATGTTTTAATCTCGACGTCTTTGTTAATAATGCTTTCCTGATATGTTTGGATCTCGACGTCTTTGTTATTAATACTTTCCTCCAATTCTGTTATTTTTTGGGTTGCATTTTCTTTATCTACGGTCAGATCGGTAATTTGTTGGTTCATCTGTGCAATTCGTTGGTGTAAGACGAATTGCATCCACAGGTGTCGTGCCAACCTCCACATCAACTGAACTCTTGTGAGCGGTGAGCGGAGCCTACTGGTGGTGCAAGACGATGTCGTGCCCATCCGAGCAACTGACTGCTGCTACATGTCGATAACTGAATAGTGAAGATAAGATTCCAATGTAATAGATGTGGCTGTGAGGTTTAACAAGACGAATTGCACATACTTGACTGCTGCTAGTGAATGTGCGACTTTGTCTCAATTGTCAACAGAACTCATGTCCGCTACCACATAAGAGTTGTACTCTTATTGCTGCTACACCTGGAGTGTTGTCAACTAAACAACCGAATCTTTTCATCGTTGTCGAGATGGGAAACATAGTTCAACGCTTGAGAAATAACGGTCTGACGATATACTTCACTTCTCTAAACAGTTTTTCTTTCGACTGGAAAAATGGTCTTCAGCCGAAATTGGTCATCCTCGGAGGTTTGCTGCCTCTCGAGTACAAATTTCAGAACATAGATTCTTTTCATTTTAACGCAAGGTTCATTCCTCCGGAGGTTCGATCCACGCGATGTATAACGTCTGACTGCGCAGCGTACATTTTCGCTAAGATTGTTTACAACATCATCTATTCTGCAGATTCTTCGACAATCGGGGACTGCGTTGATAAATCCACTTTTCAAACCTTAGCGCTCGACAACACGATTCAACGGACGCTGTTCATGATGACCAACTCTGCAATTAAACACAGACCAGAAATCTCACTCTTGATTCAGAATATACTCGAATTGATGCACAAGTAAACAGAGCCGTTGGATGGACTCCTGACAAGATAAGAAGAAGCATTGCAATGATTATGTGTAATAAATAAAAATAAGAATTTACAGATTGTTTTAGTTTATTCTTCTGTCGTGTCGTGGCTATAGGGAAAGCTTTACCTTTTCCGAGACACATCAAGAAATTGTTTTTGTTCCCAAAACACTCGTTGCCGAAGGACAACAACGCACTTGTTGCCGAATGAGTGCACCGTGTATTGAAATAAAAAAATTAAGAAAGCAAAATGGTTTTTATTCACACCCAATCTGTAAAACTACACGTCAATAACTTTTACCTGACAATGCATTACATACACTATTCACACCCAATTTTTTTTATTCCCAATGACAAATGCATTGACTATGACTTGCTTCTTTTTTATTTCCTCGAGTCGATTTTCCAAAGCGTTAAAATTGTTAGTCATCTGATCAACAATGTACGTTCTGGAATCTAAACTGAATGTCCGTGCCTGTTTATACAATTTACTTTGCATTTCTAACACACACGTTTGGATAAACAAATCTCCGATATCGATGAGAGACTGCAACGCGACATCGAACGGAGTGTCGAAGTCACTGGGATATTCACCGATGTTTTTTAACATCGGTTTAAGTAATTCGAGTTCTGTGTTTTTGAAATACTTCTTGTTGATTTGTACTATTTTCCAATTCACGTCATTTTTATACTTAGTCAAAATCGAGGAACAATAATCTTTGAACAGTTCCATGGTTTTCACTCTGTTCAATAGAATTTTCGTTAAGTAGCTTAACATTTTTTTAGACATCAACGACTCAGCATCGGCATTCAATTCAAACGCTGTAACGACAGATTATAAATCGGACGCGACTACTTGCCAAGTTAATATTTTTGATGATCTTAAATAGCGTTACGCCGAAGACCGTATTTTTATCAACTGTAATTTAGTTTAAAAAGGGGTCTAACTTAGATCGATCCGAATTTATTTTGGACAGAATTTGAGGTGACTCGATAGATACGCCTTGTACGGATACCGTCATGTGCAGCTACATCTTTAATCTGGTAATATTTCGTAAAGAATCCTACCATTCTCCTCCTCTTTTTGTTTTTAAAGTCGACTTTGTAAATCCAAAACACGCACATTTACACACCTGTTCTGCACACAAGACGGAATAAAAAGTAATGTGACCAGCCGGTATTGTTGAAGACCTACAAATAAATTAGGAAAAAGCAAGAGAGCCAAACACCCGAAGAATCACTCTAACACCCGAGGAATCACTCTGCCGTCTGCGACGAATTCTAAATATTTATCTGGTTAAAGTTAATCGACGATGGCAGCTTTGACAATTAGACGAGCCAACAAAAAAGGGCGCCGTCGGAAGACCGAGGGTAAGACAGATGCCACCGGGAAGAAGAGGCGACGCACTAAGCGTCTCAAGCTGAACGATCAGATGATTAAGAAGACGAATAAGAAGAGACTGGGTAAGGCCAGATCAAAACCTTCGACATGCATGAAAAAATCAATCATCAAGCAAATGAAGAAATGTCTCCGTATGAAAGACTGAATGGGAATGTATCGGACAGTAAGAGTAAAATAAAATTATCTTCGGACGACAGGTGATCGACAGTGTCTCGCAAATCGTTCTCTGTGATGCGATGTTCGATTCCATCGAGGATGTTCTTGAATTCATCTTTGCCTACTTGTCTCGATACCAAGTCTAAAATTGAATTGAAAAAATCCAGTGCGTCAAATGAAAATAATCTTTGCCAAGTTAACGCTAAAATACTTTACTATGTGATTCTAAACATCAACAACCAAGATAAGAACATTCAGGATGTATTTTACACTACCTTTGCTCACTACACCAGATGTACTAATAATCAATGTAATGCGATCTGCAGTCTGTTCAAACGCATTCTCACACACGTGTACGACAGACACAACTGCCCCATAGCCAAACTGTACAAATACATATTGGAGGAACACATGCGGTCGTGATTGAATGAAAATTGTCCTAATCTTGCATGTGCTGTGGCGCACAGAGTACGAACCCGTTCCAAAGGAACGTACATAATCGGCGACTTCAAGTTAATCATAATAGATTGCAACAATTACGAAATACGTCGCTTGGACAACAACAATCTCATCACTTACAAGAGAGCGATTGGTCAGTCATCTTCTCATCACGTCAGTAAAACAGTCTCGTCCTAGGGTCAACTTTAAGTTTGGTGTTGTTGTTGCAAGCTGGAAGAAGAAAGGATGTGACTCACGTGATAAGATGAAATGTCAAGTGTTTATTCTACATGTGTGTGAATGTGTTTATTCTACATGTGTGTGAATGCTGAGATGTGTACTAATTTTTAAGATGTAATTTTTAAGATGTTGAATGTGTACTAAATTTTAAACTTACAGTTGTAAACGAACTCTTCCTGTTGAACCTCTTCCTGTTGTATGTAACTTGTGTGTGTGTATTAAAATGGAACTGTTGTGTGTGAGTGTGTAGTGTATGTAACTTGTGTATGTGTGTGTGATGGAAGTGTTCTGTACAGTATATAAATTGTGTTAACATTAGAAATTAAGTCAACCTAAGACATGTGTGCAGACTCTTATGTTACTCCTAAAATAAAAATGGAACTGAAGTTGTGGCTGAAAAAGTCTCTATGTAATTCGTGTGCGTGTGGACTGAGAATTCTGTATCTGTTATTCGTGTGCGTGTATGTTCTGTAGTAGTGTATGTTTGTTTTACTCCTAAAATAAAAATTGAACTGAAGTTGTGGCTGTTTTTAACATGTAACGATGTTCTTTCATATTTTACAAAAGTACTGAGAGACATGAAATTCGAGGTTGTGTATGAATGAATCTACAGTCCATACAACTAACGCTGTCAGAATTTAATTGGTGAACATAACCACTTTCTAATAGTTTATCTTTCATCGGAGGTAGACTTGACGGGTAAGTTTGAAAGCTCCTCTCTCTCTCAGCGAGCCGTGTTGTGTCCTGAAAGATCGTAGCGATGCCTGCTTTGTCTAACACTTTCTGGAGTAAGTTCCTGAGCGGGGTTTGATAATCGTATCCGAAAGGTGCGATTAATCGGTCTATTATAAACGTTAAGAGTGTGTGATGGGTTTGACCTTCTTTCAACATCATGATGACGTCGTACAACGCCATTGAAAAATTCAACAAGTAAAATGCAAAGCATGCCTGGCTAGCTCCGTTTTTACGTTCTTTGAATTTTAGAAAAGGTGAAGTATCGTTCTCCTTCAATCCATATCGAACACTTTGTACTTTGGGAGAGAACAGGAAAGTGAAGAACCGCAAGTTACGAATTTTAAAATAACTTTCACCGTCAGAGATCACAATGACAACATGAATCATCTTTTCAGCACCAGGGTCCGTTAACTCTAGTTGTGTGTGACATTTGCATGGGTCTCTCTGCGCGCATGCAATTGTAAGTTAAGACTTCCTCCGAGACCAATGTTTTGGCAAGCGTTCCACAAAGGTCGGAGACTACGAGAAGATATAGGTGTTGTGTCAGCAGGTGACGAATCTACCGTACTCTCAAGAAATGTGTCGTGCACCGTACTCTCAAGAAATGTGTAGTCACCGCGCACCGCTTCGCTGCTTCATGGATGCTGCTGTTCCACGTCTGCGTACTCTGGATCTGTTAAAGTGTTTAATTGTGTTGTTGTTTGCTCACACATATTGCATATTGGTCACGGGGTTAGGAAAGAATGTAACTTTTTAAAAGTTTAATAAAATTACATGTAACTTGTACAACATCTGCGTAGATGAAGTTTAACAATATAATATATGCGTAGATGTTTTGTTATTAACTACCCCTGAAACTATGTACGTCACAAGGTAAAGAATGTGTGTGTCAATTAAATGTATTGTTAAATTAAACAATATTTGCATAGATGTTTTGTGTTTCTATTAACCTTTGTCATCTAGCTGATGCAAATCACGAATATGTCTACGGATGTAACACGTTTGGTGTAATTCACAAATAAATCCATGGAGATAACACAGACGGATCTCTAAGTTGTATAACGTCCTGATGCTTTTGGATAAGGTCCTGATTCAATGTTTCGGTCTTTTTCATCTCTTCTTGAAAGTCCTTCAATTCTGTTATCAATTGTGTTGTTCTTTCTTTCTCTGCGATCAGATCGTTAATTTCTTCGGTCAGCCGTGCAATCTCTGCTGTTTGGGTTTCGGTATTTTGGCTAGACTCTTCGATATTTTTCCTGTTTTCATTAATTTGGTCTTTTAACCGGTTGATTTCGGAATCTTTGTCAATCACGGTTTTCACAATCTTATTCAATTCTTCGTTAGAGCTTGATAACGTCAGGTTAGTTACTTGCAATGCATTTGCACGTGCGGTTTCAGCTGCTAGTATTTCCTGGGAGGATTTGTTCTCTGTGGTCATATTCTCAATTTCTTTGTTCAACCGTATAATTTCGTCTTCTTGTTTTTTTCAGTAATATCGATTTCATTACTCTTTTCACTCAGTTGGGTTTCGAGAGCAGTTTTCTCTTGCTGGAGGCGAGTGACATCTTGCTGGAGTCCATCTCTCGTTTGTGTCTCTTGTAGGAGTAGAGTTTTATTTTGAGTCAACTCTTGTTTGAATTGATCATTCTCTGTATCTAATTCGTTATTACGTTGTTGGAGTTGGTCGTATTCATTTTGCATAAGATCGATCTTGTTTTTATTTTCAGATAATTCTGCGTTCAGTCGGTCTTTCTCTTGGATTATCTTTCGTATATTTGCATTAACTTCTAAGAATTTCTTATCTACATCTTTGTATATCGTCATTATTTGTTGTACTTTGGCAGATGACTTTTCAATTTCTTTCCTTAATTCAGATTTTTCTTCTTCGTGTTTAGTTTGTTGATTTTGTAATTCATCCATGTGCTTCTTTGTAAAATTGGCTAACTCTTGACTAAATAAACTTATTTCATTAATTTTAGAGTCTAACTCACTCTGGCACTTATCCAGTTTTTGTTTACAGGATTCTAATGCTTCATCGTTCTTATCAAACTGGCCGAAGTCACGCATTCACATTTACAGACGAAGTCACGCATTCACCAACGTCTCAGAATTGGTCTACATTGCAGACAAAGTCACGCAAAAACTCACCAACTTAGGTAAAGACAATGAACATTCAAAAAGAGTTATTTTGATGTTGAGACAACTGGGCAAGACTGTTGAAGACGAATACTTGTGTGACAGATGCTTGCAGTTCTCTCGAGGTTTGTAATGGATTATCTAGTTTGTGTAAATATCAGGCGTGTGTGGTATGTACTATGTTATCTCTAGTTTGTGTAAATATCAGTGGTATGTACTCTGTTAATATAATGTGGGGTATGTACTCTGTGTAAATAAAATGTATATGATGTTCAGAGCTGAGTTTGTGTGTCTATTCCATGAGGTGTAACAGGAAGGCGAATTGCACATCTGAGCACTTGACTGCTGCTAGTGAATGTGCGACTTTGTCTCAACAGTCAACTAAACTCTTGTGAGCACAGTGCAAGTGTTAAACTCACATCGCAACCAACGTAGATGATAATTAACACTCTCAACCAACTTAGATGATAAGATTCATAAGAGAGTTAAGATGGATTCAGACGCATTCACCAACGTCTCAGAATTGGTCTACATTGCAGACAAAGTCACGCATTCACCAACGTCTCAGAATTGGTCTACATTGCAGACAAAGTCACGCATTCACCCATTGCAGGCAAAGTCACGCATTGACCAACGTCTCAGAATTGGTCTACATTGCAGACAAAGTCACGCATTCACCAACGTCTCAGAATTGGTCTGGATTGCAGACAAAGTCACGCATTCACCAACGTCTCAGAATTGGTCTACATTGCAGACAAAATCACGCATTCACCAACGTCTCAGAATTGGTAGTGACAAGTCAGAAAAGTCTGAGGGAATAAGCATGCAACACTCGTATAGTATTCAGAATCAGTCTACTGCTGACACAAAGTCTCGCATTCACCACCAACTCTTGAGGGTTTAAGTCATGCAACAACACGTATAGTATTCAGAATACGTTTACCACTGACACAAAGTCTCATATTCACACAACATCTGCAGCATTCTCAGACAAAGTGACAAGTCAGAAAAGTCTGAGGGAATAAGCATGCAACACTCGTATAGTATTCAGAATCAGTCTACTGCTGACATAAAGTCTCGCATTCACACAACTAGCAACATCTGCAACGCATTTGATCCAACTCTGAGACAGAGTAAGATTTGTATTCAGAATCACGCAAGTCACACAATAGTATTCAGAATCCGTCTACAGCTGACACAAAGTCTCGCATTCACCACCATCTGCAACTCTTGAGGGTTTAAGTCATGCAACAACACGTATAGTATTCAGAATACGTTTACCACTGACACAAAGTCTCATATTCACACAACATCTGCAGCATTCTCTGAGACAAAGTGACACGTCAGAAAAGTCTGAGGGAATAAGCATGCAACACTCGTATAGTATTCAGAATCAGTCTACTGCTGACACAAAGTCTCGCATTCACCACCAACTCTTGAGGGTTTAAGTCATGCAACAACACGTATAGTATTCAGAATACGTTTACCACTGACACAAAGTCTCATATTCACACAACATCTGCAGCATTCTCTGAGACAAAGTGACAAGTCAGAAAAGTCTGAGGGAATAAGCATGCAACACTGGGAGTTGGTGGTGTTGGTGTAGTTGTTAGATAACTCGTTGAAGGAGCTTCTAACGAAGGAGAAGTATGCGGAGGAGGAGGGTTAATCGGAGGAGGATTAATCTGAGTTTCTAAATCAATCGGAGTTTCTATGAACCTTTTACAGTTGCACGAATTGATCTCCCAGGTCATAGGAACAAATTCTGGATAGTCATCGGTGAAGTGATGATAGTTACTCGAGAAGTAAAGTAGCTTCTCACTTTGGTCGAAGGCGTTATTCGGAAATCAAACTGGTGTGAAGATCGTCGATCCCAACATTTTGCCATTTCTCGAAAAGGTGATGGATGGATGAACGTCCGATGAGTACCACGATACACCGCTGCTGTCAGGGTACTGGATCGTGATTATGGCGAGCAGCAACATCAGCAACAGTTGAAAGATCCCACCCATTTTCATCACGATGTCACTCTGCTCACTGCTCAGTCACTCCTCACTGTTCAATCTTTTCTTCACGACAAAGTCACTCTAAGTCACGACAACGTCACTCGTCACTTCTCCTCTTCAACGACTGGACTTCAGGATAGTCGAGTCAGGAGCCCAAGTATGCTCGCTCGCCAACACACCGAGTCGAGTGTCTGGACGGACAGCGTACCTTCTTTCTTTTATTGGTGACACGACAGATGCCTGGCATCGTTAGACACACGATTAAAAAATACAAAACTGGTTTCAAAATGTCTTTTCTAAGAAATAAAACAAAAAGTGGGTGTGTCTTGGCCTACGTCATACGCTTGCTGCTGCTGCTGACGCCAAACGCAGCAGCCTACCTTAACGTTTTCTTCTGGAGTTCGGATATGGTCGTTTTGTACTTCAGTAATAGTTTTAGGTTTTCTTTGTAGTGTTGAAATAGACTGATTGAAAATGGATAGATTCCGTATCCTGTCGTAAAACACTCCGTCAGATACTGGCCCGACGAATTCTTGTCTGATTTGTCTGCTGTGGCGGCAACGTTGATGTTCTTGCAACCGTTGCGTGATTTATTCACGAGGTCATATCGAATGATAGTCCACAACGGTTTTTATCGACGGTTCTTTGTTGATGTGTTGAACCAGATTACTCTCACCGGTATACATTAGAATACCATTCATGAAGCGACATTCGAACAACATTCTGAGAGCATTACTAAATATCAATTCAGGATGTTTCAGGAATTTCAATTTGGCGTTGCGATGAACACTTGCATGGAAGCAACCCGACGGGACAGAAATTTGTTCTCCGATTTAATTTCTTGAAAGTGCTGCGAAACGACTCACAATTGGAAGGGGTCAGACAAAGTCGAACAGAGACACGCCAGCACGGTACCAAAGTCGGATATTCATTCACGTAAAGTTGAGAGGATTTTTAGAAACACACTTTTAAGTAACATTTTATAATTAACAAGTCATACAAATGAGACGTAAGCACAAATCATACCTGTATTCAGTGACCTGCACATCTTAACTCTCTATTCAGATATGTATCCCAACTCACAATTTGATTTTATGATAGTAAGTATCCCACACACCCCGAATTTAGAATATGTAACTTACGTTAGTATCCCCTTAAATATAAAAAAAAATCAAGTGTGTTGTACACGTAGAGTTTATCTACCTTTGCGAGTTAATGTATAATAGTATCCCCAGTCGACACCCTTTTTGTTTTTAGTGTTTGACTTACCGCTATTTTACCCAGATAGCGAGTAGCATTTTTACACCACAAAATGTTAACTTCACTTTCTCTTGACTTGCAGATGCTGACTGTGATTCACAAACAACGACGAGAACACTTGAACCTCGAATTGGAGAGATTAAAAACATTCATAGGATGGCCTAACGCAAATATATCTCCTGAGGTACTGGCTCGTAACGGATTCTACTACCTCCGCGAGTTCGATCTGTGTAAGGTGTAATTGACACACACGAAGTAACGCGCGAAAAGCTGTGACGTAAGCTATCAATCGGCGTCGTTATCGACACATGCCAAAACATGGGCATTATCTTAATCACACAGGAAGCCATGCAAATGTCACACACAACTAGAGAGTTGCTGCGAACAGATTCAGATAGAACAGAATATAGTTAAGATACGATTCTCAACTCTGTAGTGTGTGACACATTCAAGATGTATAGTATTGGTACAAATGTCAAACTGGTCTCGGGAATATTAGTAGCGGTCAGAGAGTACTCAGCATGGTTCCGTGCCATCAGTCGTCGTGTTGTTTTAAATACCACGTAGACAATAGCAGTGACAGAAACTAGTAAACAAAGAACCATGAAGAATGCCGAGAAGAACCTAAGGCTGTCAGCACTTATTATATCTTGGCATTCTTCATGATTCTGTGTTTACTAGTTTATGTCACTACTATTGTCTACGTGGTATTTAAAACAACACGACGACTGATGGCACGGAACCATGCTGAGTACTCTCTGACTGCTACTAATATTCCCGAGACCAGTGTTGTTTGAATGTTAGTTTTGAAGCATGGGGAATCTGAAATTGTAACTGCTTGAAGACAGAGAAAACAATTGTATGTACATTAGTGTGATTTTTTAGTCTGTATATACGTTACATAAATTGTAACTCGGATAGACTATGTAGCATAGGCACGGAACCATGCTGAGTACTCTCTGACTGCTACTAATATTCCCGGTGTTGTTTGATTGTTAATTCTGTAGCATGGGTTTAAATGAATCTGTATCTGAAATTGTAACTGCTTGAAGACAGAGAAAACAATTGTATGTACATTAGTGTGATTTTTTAGTCTATATATACGTTACATAAATTGTAACTCGGATAGACTATGTAGCATATTGTATGTTAGGAAATAAGACTTTTATATAGAATTTGTATGATATTTTTCAAGCTATGTTTAATAAAATATAGTTGTATTTCCACCTGTTTGGACATCCTTAAATCACGTGTTCTGGGTCACTTGCTTGGTAGACGGTCTGTTCTGTTCCTTCGGCGGTCAGGGTGGTGTTGTCGTCGTACCACAGATGCTTAGCGAAGATCCCGATGATGACCATCGCCAGAACGCCACATATTAACATTATAAACATGTTCATCCTCGACTTTCCGTTTTGATTTCCTGTGGTCTCAAAGGGTGAACCATGATTTGCAGACATTTTGAATACCCGTCGTCTTCTGATACGGCGGCGACGTTGCGTAATTTCACGCAAGCAGCAAATTCAACCTCCCGGTGCAATACCAAGATTAAAAGAATTACAGATAACAAAAAAATAATGCTGATTAAAAGAATTGCAGACACGCCAGGATATCTCATCACTAGAGACTTTAAAAATCTGAATGATTTTTTGGATCATTTAAAAAATAATACCAGATTCGTTCAGCGTTGTTATTTGCCAAAATGCAATAAATGCACCTCAAAGCTGTCAACTAACAAATTGTCATCATTCAGTGCAGTGCAGACATGTACCTTTGGGTAAATGCAGCATTCACAGAGACTGAGTGTATAGTCTTCAGAATCCATCTATCGCTGACGCAAAGTCTCACATTAGCAACATTTGGTCCAAGTGAACCGTTCAAAGAGACAGAGTTAACTTACACACACGGAATCCGTCTACCGCGGACACAAAGTATCGCATTCACACAACTAACAACATCTGCAATGCATCTGCAGCATTCACAGAGTTTGATGTGTTGACAAGTGCACGACAGTGTGGCTGCCTTTGATGAACCCCCGGTTAGCTGCGATTATCTTTCTGTTTTTGTCATACAGGTATTTTATTTTCGCCATTTCCTCTTGAGATTTTTCGCTCGACATCCATCGCTTGTACAAATCGTTGACTTCCTTTAACAGCATTATTTCTTTGGTGTTGTAACCGTTGAGATAAGTTATACGATCTCTCGATCCCAAGTCGACGTCTTTCATGATTTGGAAATAATCTATGTCGGTTACTATCTTTCGTGGGTTGTAAGGCACGTACAGCGTCTGTCCACTGGTGAATCTGGCACCGGGTAGAGGATCGGGCATTTCGCGGGTAATGTTGACGAACCCGTCGCCGATCAATTATTGAATCTGCAAGTAGTCGCGTCCGATTTAGAATCTGTCGTTACAGCGTTTGAATTGAATGCCGATGCTGAGTCGTTGATGTCTAAAAAAATGTTAAGTCATTCTCTGTATCGAATTCGTTATTACGTTGTTGGAGTTGTTCGTATTCATTTTGCATAAGATCGATCTTGTTTTTATTTTCAGATAATTCTGCGTTCAGTCGGTCTTTCTCTTGGATTATCTTTCGTATATTTGCATTAACTTCTAAGAATTTCTTAGACGCGAAATCACGGACCCCAATCGTGCAGGTCAAAGATTGGTGTTTTAGGTGCTACCTGTAATGTGATTAATAAATCTATAGTGTTATATTTTTATTTTTTTTGGAGTGTGAATAAAAGGTTCGTAATAAACATGTGGATGATGTTGAGCACTTACCGTGGCGGCGTTGCGTTGTATACGATGTCGGTATCCTTTCCATGGTTGTATAACGACAACACAGTAATAGCACTTCACTGTCACCAACAAAAAAATACACTCATCATCTCTCGTGATTTTTAACGCGAATTAATAGGTACCCAGAACACGTGATTTAAGGATGTCCAAACAGGTGGAAATACAACTATATTTTATTAAACATAGCTTGAAAAATATCATACAAATTCTATATAAAAGTCTTATTTCCTAACCTACAATATGCTACATAGTCTATCCGAGTTACAATTTATGTAACGTAAATACAGACTAAAAAATCACACTTAGACAATCAAATGACAGACATCAGTGGAACAAGGTCTCAGACTCTGTAGAACAAATCTCATGACGGAATCTGTCGACGTGTAGAACAAAGTCTCCGATTCACTCCGTTGTACAAAGTCAGACGTTCGCCACCAGCCGAAGACCTAAGATGCCACCATGACACGACATGATGTGAGTAAACTAAAACATTCTGTAAAATCTTATTTTTATTTATTACACATAATCATTGCAATGCTTCTTCTTCTTCTTACAAAATCAATCTTGTCAGGAGAGTCCATCCAATGTTTACTTGTTCATGACGGACGGTTTAGGAATCTGCCTCAATTTGTTTGTTCAACCGTATAATTTCGTCTTCTTGTTTTTTCAGTAATATCGATAAGTCATTACTCTTTTCACTCAGTTGGGTTTCGAGAGCAGTTTTCTCTTGCTGGAGGCGAGTGACATCTTGCTGGAGTCCATATCTCGTTTGTGTCTCTTGTAGAAGTAGAGTTTTATTTTGAGTCAACTCTTGTTTGAATTGATCATTCTCTGTATCTAAATCGTTATTACGTTGTTAAAGTTGTTCGTATTCATTTTGCATAAGATCAATCTTGTTTTTATTTTCAGATAATTCTGCGTTCAGTCGGTCTTTCTCTTAGATTATCTTTCGTATATTTGCATTAACTTCTAAGAATTTCTTATCTACATCTTTGTATATCGTCATTATTTGTTGTACTTTGGCAGATGACTTTTCAATTTCTTTCCTTAATTCAGATTTTTCTTCTTCGTGTTTAGTTTGTTGATTTTGTAATTCATCCATGTGCTTCTTTGTAGAATCGGCTAACTCTTGGCTAAATAAACTTATTTCCTACACCGTGTCAGAGTATAACAAGAATTCTGTTCACTCTAGTAATAGTATTCCCTGAAATGTTATCGAGTTCTTTGACAGCTCAGAATTGGTAGCGTTATTCGACAAAGTCTCACATGTAACGGTCCATAATCGGTTGATGTCTTTGACAATTTGACAGTTCAGAATTGGTAGCGTTATTCGACAAAGTCTCACATGTAACGGGTAAAGTCCATAATCGGTTGATGTCTTTGACAAAATGAAAACAGCACTGAAGATCCAATGGCAGAAATGCAAGTCCGCGACTGTCAACCGCGGTGACGACATCCTGAACTTCTGTCAGAACGTGAATAACTTCCTTAAAAGCTTCGATTTGACAAATTATGATTTTCGAGGTCTGATTCTCGACGCGTTGATACGCGAAGATTTCATTCCAGTCCACCGATTCACAGAGACGATTTTTGAGACGACTTTTGAAACTCTAAAGTCCATTAAAATAGATTTTAGTTTTTGTCAACTGCACGACATCCCAGACAACGTGAAAAACAAACGTCAAATGGCAGATATCGAAAGATCGAACTCCTGCATCAAATGCGACATGTCGTTGAACGAAATCCACGCCAAGGATTGGCTGACCCGAAACCTGAACGCCGACTATTAAGGGATCGCCTTTACGCCAGTTTCTCAGCGAAAGACCACAATGATAGCACCTCACGTTGTCACTATATCGTCAGACCGTTATTTCTCAAGCGTTGAATTATGTTTCCCATCTCGACAACGATGAAAAAGATTCGGTTGTTTAGTTTGATCTGGTCTGGAATTAACAAATTAAAATAAATAATGAGCGCGTGTAACATATGTTGTTTGACACGCGTGTATTGAACGAAATTGTTCAATACCAACCTGTTCGATGAAGAGAGGATCATTGGTGAACTGCATGAAGTAACAATCTGGATTGTGGTATATGTGTTCTATTAAGGGATCGCCTTTACGCCAGTTTCTCAGCGAAAGACCACAATGATAGCACCTCACGTTGTCATCCACACCTGTAAGAGTAATAATAGACTTAACTTAACTTAACGTAATACGGTCAACTCTTGTTTGAATTGATCATTCTCTGTATCTAATTCGTTATTACGTTGTTGGAGTTGTTCGTATTCATTTTGCATAAGATCGATCTTGTTTTTATTTTCAGATAATTCTGCGTTCAGTCGGTCTTTCTCTTGGATTATCTTTCGTATATTTGCATTAACTTCTAAGAATTTCTTATCTACATCTTTGTATATCGTCATTATTTGTTGTACTTTGGCAGATGACTTTTCAATTTCTTTCCTTAATTCAGATTTTTCTTCTTCGTGTTTAGTTTGTTGATTTTGTGTAAAACTTAACGACAATGACTTATTTTATTTCAGCTTAACAAAAGATAAATTGACAGTATTGACACTCGCCTAAATTAACATACAATAATAAGGTACACGAACACACTGTTAAATGAAATTATCTTCAAGAATGTAGATAAAGTCGTATTACGACAAACCGCCAAAGACTTTTAGCCGTCTTCAATACTCAATAGGATAAGATTTGTAGTTTAGCGATCTGCAAAGATCTTAATATTTGTCTTCTATGAGGACGTATATTTATGTAATATTTACATTAAAAAAACAAAACAAAAATTACATTGTTTTATTTTTAACAAACGTACATTACATTACTTAACAAATGTACATTACATAGTGTGGAGGAAGAAAGGATGTGACTCACGTGATAAAATAAAATGTCAAGTGTTTATTCTACATGTGTGTGAATGTGTTTATTCTACATGTGTGTGAATGCTGAGATGTGTACTAATTTTTAAGATGTAGTTTTTAAGATGTTGAAAGTGTACTAAATTTTAAACTTACAGTTGTAAACGAACTCTTCCTGTTGAACCTCTTCCTGTTGTATGTAACTTGTGTGTGTGTATTAAAATCAATAAGAGTACAACTCTTATGTGGTAGCGGACAAAAGTTCTGTTGAGAATTGAGACAAAATCGCACATTCACTTGCAGCAGTCAAGTATATGCGATTCGTCTTGTTAAACCTCACAGACACAGTCTTCAGCTGCACGGCAGCAGTGTTCATCATCCGAAGGTCTCGGAACACAAATCGAATCGTTAATGGTCAAACTAAACGGACATTCGACTGCGATTAATCAAGTTAAAGAGTTTTACGAAGCCGAATTCAATAATCAACAACTGGAATTTTTTTTTAAAATGCAAGAATTCAATGATTTGGTCAACCGAATATTAACAGAGAAAAATAACGAGACATTCATGATTTTCAACGAAGCGGTAGAAAAACTAAATGAAATAAAAAAGAGAGTTAATCTTCTTCGGTCCGACGAGTCAATATTCAATTGGCGTTGAGTTAATCTTCTTCGGTCCGGCGAGTCAATATTCTTCGAATGTTTTTTTAGTGTAGTTGATTCTTCTACGTTTTGCTTTGTTGTTGCTACTAGTACTACTGATAATAACGCTGCCGCTGCTAGTGGTGCCACCATCATTAAAACTGTCGGTGTCACTGCTGGTGCTACTACTACTGCACATCTGGATGACGGACACGAACACAACGAAAATTTCGTAACAGGTTCCCTACAGGCCATACAGCTCAACGATAACGGAAAGACGAAACATGTTTGACTCTTCGCTCTTAACATTGCTCTACAAATTCGAAGAGTCTATTCAACAATGCAACTCTCTTGGACGTGTGAAAACAGATTCTGATTAGGAGATGTAGTTGAATAGAAAGTTGAGATTCTGAATAGAGAGTACATCACGCTAGACTTTGTTATACTAGACTTTGTCATCTGCGTGCGCAAGAGTTCACAATCCGTCTAACACCGACGCAAAGTCACACATTAACACAACTATAACATATGTAATGCTTGAGTCCAACAAAGCAACTCTCTATTGCATTGCTGAAGTCTAGCGTGATGTAATCTCTATTCAGAATCTGTTGGTGTGTCACCTCAGAGCAGGTTGCACGTTGGACGGTGCGTCTAGACCAACAATGCAACTCTCTAGTTGCTCTTAATGCTTGTAAGATTTTGTACATTCCGTAGGCAAGAGTTCACAATCCGTCTAAATACAACTGTAACATCTGCTTTGTCATGTGAGTCGACTTTCCAATCTAGACCAACAATACAATTCTCTAGTTCTTAATGCTTGAGTCCAACAATGCAACAAAATGCCCGATCCTCTACCCGGTGCCAGATTCACCAGTGGACAGACGCTGTACGTGCCTTACAACCCACAAAAGATAGTAACCGACATAGATTATTTCCAAATCATGAAAGACGTCGACTTGGGATCGAGAGATCGTATAACTTATCTCAACGGTTACAACACCAAAGAAATAATGCTGTTAAAGGAAGTCAACGATAAGGACGAGAAGGTCTCACATTCACTGGGCAACTTACTCTTCAAACAGATTCTGCTAGAACAGATTCTGAATAGAGTTGTCATCGTCACGTTAGACTTTGTCATGTGAGTCTGTACACTCCGATGTTAGGTAGGCAAGAGTTCTTCAACAAAGAAGAAGTCATAACTTACATTTGCATGCGCGAAGAGAGACCCATGCAAATGTCACACACAACTAGAGAGTTGCTGCGAACAGATTCAGATAGAATAAAGTTAAGATACGATTCTGAACTCTGTAGTGTGTGACACATTCAAGAGGTATAATATTGGTGCAGGTCATCTCGACTTATGCAAAACATGTAGAGATACATTGGACGGGCATGTAGCAATTACTACATCTTAACTCGAGTGAATGTGAGTTTGTTTGTCTTGTGTAGAGCTGCATTGCATTGTTGGGAGTTGCATTGTTGCGAGCTACTATGCTTACATGCACTAACAAACCACGAAGCAGCACACATGCAGCAGCAGCAGCGAGCTACTAAAGCTACGAAGCAGCACACATGCAGCAGCAGCTATGCTTACATTCACTAACAAGCTACGAAGCAGCACACATGCAGTAGCAGCAGCGAGCTACTATGCTTACATGCACTAACAAGCTACGAAGCAGCACACATGCAGCAGCAGCAAGCCATCTTACATGCAGCAGCAGCAGCAGCAGCAAGCTAAACGCACTAACAAGCTACAAAGCACATGCTTACATGCAGCAGCAAGCTACGAAGTTGCTGAATATGCAAGTTGTGTACTCACCGCGAACGTCTGCACACATGCAGCAGCAGCAGCAAGCCAACTTACATGCAGCAGCAGAATATGAGACTATGTGTCAGTGGTAAACGTATTCTGAATACTATACGTGTTGTTGCATGACTTAAACCCTCAAGAGTTGCAGATGGTGGTAAATGCGAGACTTTGTGTCAGCTGTAGACGGATTCTGAATACTATTGTGTGACCTGCGTGATTCTGAATACAAATCTTACTTTGTCTCAGAGTTGGATCAAATGCGTTGCGGATGTTGCTAGTTGTGTGAATGCGAGACTTTATGTCAGCAGTAGACTGATTCTGAATACTATACGAGTGTTGCATGCTTATTCCCTCAGACTTTTCCGACTTGTCACTTTGTCTCAGAGAATGCTGCAAATGTTGTGTGAATATGAGACTTTGTGTCAGTGGTAAACGTATTCTGAATACTATAAAGTTAAAGAGTTTTACGAAGCCGAATTCAATAATCAACAACTGGAATTTTTTTTAAAAATGCAAGAATTCAATGATTTGGTCAACCGAATATTAACAGAGAAAAATAACGAGACATCCATGATTTTCAACGAAGCGGTAGAAAAACTAAATGAAATAAAAAAGAATGCGGATGGACCGTATTTTTATCAACTGTAATTTAGCTTAAAAAGGGGTCTAACTTAGATCGATCCGAATTTATTTTGGATAGAATTTGAGGTGACTCGATAGATACGCCTTGTACGGATCTACAGAAGAATAAACTAAAACAATCTGTAAATTCTTATTTTTATTTATTACACATAATCATTGCAGTGCTTCTTCTTATCTTGTCAGGAGTCCATCCAACGGCTCTGTTTACTTGTGCATCAATTCGAGTATATTCTGAGACGTTGGTGAATGCGTGACTTCGTCTGTAATGTGAATGCGTGACTTCGTCTGTAATGTAAACCAATTCTGAGACGTTGGTGAATGCGTGACTTCGTCTGTAATGTAGACCAATTTTGAGACGTTGGTGAATGCGTGACTCCGTCTGTAATGTGAATGCGTGACTTCGTCTGTAATGTAAACCAATTCTGAGACGTTGGTGAATGCGTGACTTCGTCTGTAATGTAGACCAATTCTGAGACGTTGGTGAATGCGTGACTTCGTCTGTAATGTAAACCAATTCTGAGACGTTGGGGAATGCGTGACTTCGTCTGTAATGTAGACCAATTCTGACGTTGGTGAATGCGTGACTTCGTTAATGTGTGACTTTGTCTGCAATATAGACCAATTCGGAGACGTTGGTGAATTCAATTCTGAGACGTTGGTGAATGCGTGACTTTGTCTGCAATCTAGACCAATTCTGAGACGTTGGTGAATGCGTGACTTTGTCTGCAACGTTGTTTTGGTCGTTGTCAGTGGGCTCGTCTAGCTCTCTCTTTTGGTCGTCGTCGTTCGTGTTGAAGGTGGAGTCTACTGTGTCAACGGACGTCAATAGAACGCTGCAAGATTTGACAAATGCTGTCAGGACAATTATTAATATCGTGTACGACAGTATTAATGTTGAAGTATTACTGTCCGACTTACTAAAGTACAATCCCGATCAGGATACAATGATCTTGATAGAGCAGTTGCGTACACAGCTGCGATCTGCATTCGATTCAGATGAAACCAAAATTAACATTATAAGATCATACAACGTGCTGAAGCAAATATACGATTCTTTGGTAGAAAAAGCAATCGCCTGCGCTTGAAGTAGGTTATCAACTCAACTTTTATCTTTCTCTTTCTACTGCTGTCTGTGATGAGTTCTTCGAATTTCTTCATGAGTGCCAAGCACCTACAAGAAGTTAGTGACATTTATGCTGTGGAAATAACGACAACCCTCTCCGATTCCAGTTCGGAAAACTTTGAGAAGTCCGCAGAATCTTTGGTGTCGACGACGTTAGAGATGTGTTGTGTGTACGATTTGCAAATAGTGTCCTGCATGTTGTAAGCAGAGCTGTGCAAGGTCTTAGCGTTGTCCTCTTCGATTATGTCCCTCAATCCGCTCAAGGTAGGATTGACTGCAGCGACGACCCGATGTTTGTTTTCGCGTGTCGTGATGTCCAGAGGGTTGCTATAATCCGAACTCAATTTAGAATCGATAGTCTTGGCTATCTCGCTGCTTTCAAAAACTTTATTGGATCTGTCGTAATCGTCGTTGTTGTTGTTGTTGTCGTCGTCATCGTCATCATCGTCTTCGCTAATCGTTAGCTTAGGGTCTGTCGTTATGACAATGAAGTTGGGAATGGCGTCAATGATTTCTGGACCGTTGGTCATACAAACACAGATAAGTCCGTCGTGCATCACTTTTACGTCTACGACGCGTGCGAATTCTTTGATGTCGTTCATCTCAGGCTCGCTCAAGCGATCGCTGTCCAAGTCTCGGTAAGCCACGGGTTCAGAGGCCAGAGTGTCTCTGTAGATATCGTACCTCTTAACGTTGTCTCCAGTGTACTCCTCGACTGCAAAATTGACATGGTCTATCACCAACGAGTCGTTCTGAAGGGATACTTGAATACCAGTCAGGTAAACTCCAAATTTGTTGACCAGAGGATAAGTGTTGTCGATTATGTTCTTGCTTTCGTTTTCTCCGCTGCTGAGCAGACAAGCGTACACACCGTCCAATCTGACACACGCACAAGCCTTGCTCGTCTCGTCGCCGCGGTGAACGAAAACCGTTTCGGGTAGGTAGGTACAACTGTTAACGATCCTCAATAGAATGTTCTGTCTCAGGTTGATCAGAATATTCTCTCGTTCCGATGAAAAAGACTCTAACTGACCGACGATAGACTCTAATTCGAGGTTGAGTGCTTCTAGGCTGGCTTCTATAACGTTCGCAGAAGGTGATGAGGAGTGCGACGAACCGTTCGTAGAACAATTCGAAGCAATGTCGCGACATTTCTTACTGGTCGTCTTGATATTTTGAAATGTCTTTTGGCGTTTCTCGATTGCCCCTTTGTGAGTCTCATTGACATTCGAGCACGTGGATTGAACGTGTTGCCAAAGCAACGACAGTTCGTGGTTGATGTTCGCCACAATTTCCATGGCGGTGACGGCCGATTCTTCGTGGGAGGAGGGATTGACACCCGTGCTAGCATCCTCCTCCATGTCGTCGTGAGCGGAAGGCAGGTCCGATCGATGTTCAAAACTTTGGAGACTTTGTTCTACACGTCGACAGATTCCGTCATGAGATTTGTTCTACAGAGTCTGAGACTTTGTTCCACTGATGTCTGTCATTCGATTGTCTAACTTAGTATGACGGAGAGTGAATGTGAGACTTTGTTCTACATGTTTACAGATTCCTAAACCGTGTGAATGTGCCGTCATGTGGCATATTAAGCCTTCGGCGAACGTCTGACTCTGTATGACGGAGTGAATGTGAGACTTTGTTCAACATGTCAACAGATTGTGGCATCTTAGGCCTTCGGCTGGTTGCGAACGTCTGACCGACGGAGTGAATGTGAGACTACGTGCTGCACAGCGACAGATTCTCACACACATCCATGACCGAGTTGACAAATGAAGTCAAATTGTACTGGTGAAAAATAAACAATAAACACGGACTTAACATTTTATTTTACTCTTACTGTCCGATACATTCCCATTCAGTCTTTCATACGGAGACATTTCTTCATTTGCTTGATGATTGATTTTTTCATGCATGTCGAAGGTTTTGATCTGGCCTTGAATGGTGCTGCAGATGCATTGCAGATGTTGTTAGTTGTGTGAATGCAATACTTTGTGTCAGCGGTAGACGGATTCCAAGTGTGTGTGTGTAAGTTAACTCAAATGTTGCAAATGTGAGACTTTGCGTCAGCGACAGACGGATTCTTTAACTCTTTCCTATGTGTGTGTGTTTTAAGCGTGTTTTTTTTTAGATTCTCTAGCGATGTGTTCATCTGTGCAATCTTAAAATCATTAATCTTTATAGTTTTTTCACATATACTTAATTTATTTGTCTTTTCACTTAATTCGGTGCCAAGGCTTGTTACTTGTGTTTCTAATTCAGTTACTTTGTTACCTTCAGTGAATAATGTGGTTTTTAAGAGTTCGTGGCTCTTTTTGTACTCGGCTTCACAGGAAACGTACTTTTGATAATTTATCAAATTTTCATCGTTCAATGTTTTAATCTCGACGTCTTTGTTAATAATGCTTTCCTGATATGTTTGGATCTCGACGTCTTTGTTATTAATACTTTCCTCCAATTCTGTTATTTTTTGGGTTGCATTTTCTTTATCTACGGTCAGATCGGTAATTTGTTGGTTCATCTGTGCAATTCGTTGATTTATAGACGTTTCATTAATTGTCACGTTTTCAAGAATTTGCTTGTTCAACTGGGTTATTTCGAGTTCTTTGACACTGAGCGTTTCCTGATTCGGGCATTGTGCATCTAGACCAACAATGCAACTCTCTAGTTGCTCTTAATGCTTGTAAGATTTTGTACACTCCGCTGTTAGGTAGGCAAGAGTTCACAATCCGTCTAACGCCGACGCAAAGTCACATATTAACACAAGTCCTGCCGTTAACAATACAATTGCCGCTGCCACCAACACTGTTGTTTCCGATGATCAAGCCTTTCAGACGTTATCAGACGAATCCGTTCAGATTTTATCAAACGTATCAAACGAATCCGTTCAGAATTTATCAAACGAAACCATTCAGAGTTTATCAGACGAAGAATGGTTCAGTAAGATTGAAAACATAGATCAGGAAAACATCGGTTTGTGAACGAAACACTGGTTAAGTTCTCGGAACAAGTGCTTGGCGATGAAGACTCTTTGAGAGCTAAGATCACCGACATACTAAAAGTTAACATACGCAACACCGTATTGAATCATCTGAGAAACAACGTCTCGGATGTCAACGACGATACTATATTTGATTTGACCGCCCATGTTAAACAATTAATCGACGAACATCAACTGCTCAGTAGAAGTAGTATAAACACATTTGTTATCGACGAATCCAATTCGAAGAACAAAGTACTTCACAAACAAAACAGGTTCTGCATATTGAATTTTTATTTCGACGACGATACGCTAACGTCCTATACCGACACGACAATACCTCAACAACACGGAGCGTTTCAGATTAAATTAATCGATACTCCTTTTTCGGAAAGCGACATAGTGCCTTCTGTGTTTTTGTACGCTTGGATAGACAAAGATTCTGTTGTTGCCAACAACGATGTGATCAATTTTAAAATTCGGTTCAAAAACACAGAAAACTTTAAAGTCTACATCTCTTTGTTTTCGGCACGTAACGATAAAAAAACCCTCCAATAAAAAAAATCTCAATTGTCCTTTTTGTTTTAATCAGTCACACAAGGATACTATCGGTTATAAATTAAAATGATAATATGATTCTTAGGATAAAGAACACTATAGAACTAAATTATGTTTGGCTTAATCCTGTTTTTTACTTTAATCGTTGTCGAGACTTTGTCGAATAACGCTACCGATTCTGAACTCAAAATCAGACGACCTGTACGACAAGGTCTCACATTCACCCCAACAGATTCTGACCAACAGATTCTGAACTCAATGTTTGAAGGGGTTACTATTGTAAACTCAATTATTATTTTTCATCTGAACTCAAAATCAGACGACCTGTACGACAAGGTCTCACATTCAGCCCAACAGATTCTGACCAACAGATTCTGAACTCAATGTTTGAAGTGAATGCTAGTCTTTTGTCTTAATAATTAACTAATATTGACATATTGCATTACAGTTATGTGAATGCGAGACTTTGTGTCAGCTGTAGACGGATTCTGAATACTATTGTGTGAACTTCAGGGTTAATAAAATGTTTATATCCTACATCATATTTATTATTTTCAACAACCTACATCACTCTTGAAATCGGTGCAGCGAGTTATTCGTGCACCGAGACGCGAAATCACGGACCCCACTCGTGCAGGTCAAAGATTGGTGTTTTTGGTGCTACCTGTAATGTGATTAATAAATCTATAGTGTTATTTTTTTTTTTTTTTTTTTGAGTGTGAATAAAAGGTTCGTTAGAAGTACATGTTTTATTTTAGACACTGACTCAAAGTTTCAATTCGGCCAACACGGCTTGTAGGTGTGCACCGTAGCCTTCGATGTCGTCGTACAAGAACCTGGCGAACACGGACGAGAACGGAATGGCAGCAGTGAAGATATTTTCGTACATAGTTTCTTTGATGGAGTTAAGAGTACGACAACGATTAAAGTAAAAAACAGGATTAAACCAAACATAATTTAGTTCTATAGTGTTCTTTATCTTAAGAATCATATTATCATTTTAATTTATAACCGATAGTATCCTTGTGTGACTGATTAAAACAAAAAGGACAATAGAGATTTTTTTATTGGAGGTTTTAAACAAATAAAATAAAAAGAATTAAATAGGAGTGACTTTGTTTTACTTAGGAATGAATTTGTATTAATGGTTGACGATTTACATTGCAAAGGTAAACAATAAATACATTGAACACTCTACGGGTGTGCGTGCGTGGACACCGAAGCCTAATCGAGTTAGGATGGATACCCCGAAAAAAGACACGGTACAAAGTAAAGTAGATGTCCCGAAAAAAGACCCTTTACAAAGTACAATCAAACCTCGAATGAAAAAGAGCGCTCCAGCAGTCAAGCGAGTAGCAAGTGGGAAGAGCCGGAAAGCGGGATCTCCGTTCTTACCAACCAGTTTAATCAAGACGTTGAATATACAAAGTCTCTAAAATCGTTCACCTCTAGAGAGGACGCAACAAAAGCCTAGCATATTGCTATCTTCTCCTCTCTCTAAAATAACAAACTCAGGTCAAACAGCTACATCCTCTCAACCAGAAAAAGCTCGAGCGTCTTTAAAATGGTGAATTCAAAGACGTCATGTATCAGCGTCGACAACAACCGATTCTTTCTGATCGACGGGAATTTCCTCTTGGGTGGAAGATTAGAAAATGTCAATCTGAAATCAGACCAAGTTTTTGAGACTCCTCAGCGTTGATTTGTAAAAGAAAACGTTGCTAGAAAAAGAGAAATAAATATTCTGAACCGCGTCTACGGCCTCGTTGAAATATAGTTATGTCATCGTTTTTTTATCAGAGTTATCATCGCCGATCGATGCCTTCCATTTGGGGTGAGTAACAAACGATGTGCTAAAATACACAGTGCTAAAATACAGAGTCAAAATACACAGTGCAAATACACAGTGCAAATACACACAGTGCAAATACACACAGTGGAATCGCTGTCGTACTCTTCGCTGCAACCAAGTGAGAAGATAAGATTCATTTGGGTTAAGTACATGAATCTCGGGTTATGTACATATAGTAGAATTTCAGTTGACTGTTGAAACAAAGTCACACATTTACTTAGAGTTAAGATGTAGTAGATGTGGAGATGTAGTAGACTGTGAGGTGTAAGAAGACGATGTCGTGACATGTCGACAACTAACAAGACGAATTGCTAGAGTTCAGATGTTATGGGTGTAACAAGACGAATTGCACATCAGAGTACCTAACTGCCGATTCTACAAAGAAGCACATGGATGAATTACAAAATCAACAAACTAAACACGAAGAAGAAAAATCTGAATTAAGGAAAGAAATTGAAAAGTCATCTGCCAAAGTACAACAAATAATGACGATATACAAAGATGTAGATAAGAAATTCTTAGAAGTTAATGCAAATATACGAAAGATAATCCAAGAGAAAGACCGACTGAACGCAGAATTATCTGAAAATAAATACAAGATCGATCTTATGCAAAATGAATACGAACAACTCCAACAACGTAATAACGAATTAGATACAGAGAATGATCAATTCAAACAAGAGTTGACTCAAAATAAAACTCTACTCCTACAAGAGACACAAACGATGAATTACAAAATCAACAAACTAAACACGAAGAAGAAAAATCTGAATTAAGGAAAGAAATTGAAAAGTCATCTGCCAAAGTACAACAAATAATGACGATATACAAAGATGTAGATAAGAAATTCTTAGAAGTTAATGCAAATATACGAAAGATAATCCAAGAGAAAGACCGACTGAACGCAGAATTATCTGAAAATAAAAACAAGATCGATCTTATGCAAAATGAATACGAACAACTCCAACAACGTAATAACGAATTAGATACAGAGAATGATCAATTCAAACAAGAGTTGACTCAAAATAAAACTCTACTCCTACAAGAGACACAAACGATGAATTACAAAATCAACAAACTAAACACGAAGAAGAAAAATCTGAATTAAGGAAAGAAATTGAAAAGTCATCTGCCAAAGTACAACAAATAATGACGATATACAAAGATGTAGATAAGAAATTTAGAAGTTAATGCAAATATACGAAAGATAATCCAAGAGAAAGACCGACTGAACGCAGAATTATCTGAAAATAAATACAAGATCGATCTTATGCAAAATGAATACGAACAACTCCAACAACGTAATAACGAATTAGATACAGAGAATGATCAATTCAAACAAGAGTTGACTCAAAATAAAACGATGTCCGACTAAACGAATCGTAACGCGCATGGGCAACATGAAGATCCCGTGCAACGCTTTTGAACTCCTCTCAGAATTCCACAAACTCGAAATACTGGGACCGAACGGGATTGGCAATCAATCGCTGTTGAACGAAGCGACTTTCGGCCCAGGACTTAACAGAGTAGACAACGGTAGGTTCGTGGGTTACGTGCACGTTTATGTTACCCTCCGACGTCTTTCTCCGGTACGAAGCTTGGTCGTAAACCGGATGGATTAAGCGACTCTGTTTTTTTACCGGGTATTTTCGAGATTTTAAGCAATTTTATTTGATCTTCTGCTGCCGCGTCACTCAAACGGTTGTAAGCGTTAGCAGCAGCGAAGTAGGCAAACTGCGTCCATCCTGGAGTGTCCGTGCACAGACCGTGGCGAAAACGCTGACACTGCTTCACTAATCCTGCGAACACCACATATTCATTGGGAGACAACCACATATCTCTGACTCTTCCGTCTTTTGCTCGAAGAACGACACCGGTAAGAATTTGGAGTTGAAATGTTGTTCGCTTCGCTTGTCGTATAATTTCATTCTAAATTTGTGACGTACGGTCAGAGCAACCAGCAGAACGATCAAGAGCAAGATGCAAAACACACCGACCACATGAGACCAATTCAGGTATCTCAACTCGTCTTTGGTCATTATTACTTTTGTTCACAGGTACAGCAAACATTCGTTTGTGACATATTAATTTACTCAAGAGATATCTATCTTTCTTATTTCACTTGACAAACTTTCTTATTTCACTTGTGTGTATGTGACAAACTACTGGTGGTGATCTTCCCTTTTCTGATCGACATCGAACTGATCGACATCGAACTGTTCGGGATCGAACTGTTCGGCTGCACGTCTTGCCTGGATGGCTAAATTCAATCGTTTGTTTTCGAGTTTTGCATACTTGATGTTAATCTTCAATAGTTCGTTTTCGTGTTTCATTTTCTCGATCTCCGCGGTTATTGCTTTATTCTCTCGAACTAGTTCTTCTTGACTTAATGAATGCCTTGCATTACACAAGTTGCTGGTCGTCTCATCGCTGCACTTTTTAAAATTATTTTCAAACACTTCAAAATAAAATCACTTGTCTCGGTACCGATAATTTATTTACTCCAAACCCCACTTTTTAGAGCACTGTAAAACTACAGAGTTAAGGTACATCAAATTAGAATATGTAGTGGTCATGACGTATACAAACCTTGTTTTGTCTGACTCTGACAAGCAGGGTGAATGTGGGAGTCGTCAACAAATTAGGTGTGTATTTCAAAATCTGAAGAATATGTTGTTGTTGTCCAAAGCGGGTGAACTCTTGCGAACTGTAACAAGTTTAAGAATAGAGAGTTAAGATGTTCACCAGTCTTAGAGAGTTATGGTTCGATGTCGCGTTGCAGTCTCTCATCGATATCGGAGATTTGTTTATCCAAACGTGTGTGTTAGAAATGCAAAGTAAATTGTATGAACAGGCACGGACATTCAGTTTAGATTCCAGAACGTACATTGTTGATCAGATGACTAACAATTTAAACGCTTTGGAAAATCGACTCGAGGAAATAAAAAAAGAAGCAAGTCGACATAGAGAGGTTGAAAATAACACCACATAAATCTCATTCCACTATTAGTCGTGTCTATAAACCTATCATGAACCAAATGTAGAGACACCATCCAAGTTTGAGGTATCATAACTCTCTAAGACTGGTGAACATCTTAGCTCTCTATTCTTAAACTTGTTACAGTTCGCAAGAGTTCACCCGCTTTGGATAACAACAACATATTTTTCAGATTTTGAAATACACACCTAATTTGTTGACGACTCCCACATTCACCCTGCTTGACAGAGTCAGACAAAACAAGGTTTGTATACGTGATGACCACTACATATTCTAATTTGATGTACCTTAACTCTGTAATTTTACAGTGCTCTAAAAAGTGGGGTTTGGAGACAAGTGATTTTATTTTGAAGTGTTTGAAAATAATTTTAAAAAGTGCAGCGATGAGACGACCAGCAACTTGTGTAATGCAACTGGACGTGTGTGAGTATGAGTATATGTGCCTCACATGCATCCAACACACTGCCGAAGATGTTAGCGGAATCAGACGCTGTCGTGCATAACGAACACGAACGTCTGAGACTTCATAGTCGGCGATCACGTACGCCTACACCCGGCAAGAAATTGACCAGCGCCACGAATAATCCGCGCTTCTCTTTCGTTATTTGTAAAAGGAAACGTTGCTAGAAAAAGAGAAATAAATATTCTGAACCGCGTCTACGGCTTCGTTGAAATATAGTTCTGTCATCGTTTTTTTATCAGAGTTATCATCGCCGATCGATGCCTTCCATGCCTTCATAAACTCTTCGATGTTTTTGACCAAAACTATTATTTTCTAATTTTCATCTTCGTTATGAGGAATATCTTTTAATAGTTGAGAGGACTCACCAAACATCAACACGTGAACATTATTACTTGGGTGACACTAAAATAACGGACAATTGAAATTTGAACAAAGTGAAGAAATAAGTTTGGAAATTTGAACAAGTGCAGCGACAACCATCGCGACGTAGACGACCGAAGCAGATGCTGTTCGCGGTGAGTACACAACTTGCGTATTCAACAACTTCGTAGCTTGCTGGTGGAATGCGCATTGGACCCCTACAGTTGCACATCTGTACCGATCTGTCCAATTTGTTCCCAACCAGTTACTTATACTTACAAGTTCATAGCTTAATGCATCATCAGTAAAGAGTAGTGGTATGTATAGTCAATGCATTGTCATTGGGAATAAAAACAATTGGGTGTGAATAGTGTATGTAATGCATTGTCAGGTAAAAGTTCTTGACGTGTAGTTTTACAGATTGGGTGTGAATAGAAACCATTTTGCTTTCTTAATTTTTTTTATTTCATTACACGGTGCACTCATTCGGCAACAAGTGCATTGTTGTCCTTCGGCAACGAGTGTTTTGGGAACAAAAACAATTTCTTGATGTGTCTCGGAAAAGGTAAAGCTTTCCCACCTCCCGCACCAATGTACGCTTTTGGCCAAGATATCAACCGATTATGAACTATTACATGTGAGACTTTGTCGAATAACGCTACCGATTCTGAACTCAAAATCAGACGACCTGTACGACAAGGTCTCACATTCACCCCAACAAATTCTGATCAACAGATTCTGAACTCAATGTTTGAAGGGGTTACTTTTGTAAAGTCAATTTTGAGTTTTCAGGGGGGTACTACAACCGATCATGAACTTTACCCGTTGTGAGACTTTGTCGAATAACGCTACCGATTCTGAACTCAATGTTTGAAGGGGTTACTATTGTAAAGTCAATTGTGAGTGTTATGTCCATCACAATAGTGGGTACCGACTGGACCATTTCGGGTTTGGCCTGCTTGTTGCGTTGCGTCCTGTTTGTTTTCTTGGACGGTTGTTGTTCCTGTTGCTGTGTCAACCCTGTTTCAACTTTGCTAGCAGAGTCTTCCTGAGTCTCGAATTCCATGTTTGTCTTTTGTTGTTATTCTTCTTGGTGGTCGTTTAATGATAGTGGTGAGCGGAAAGGAATTGGATATCATTGCAAACCTTTCTCAAGAAATAACCAAAATTATGGTCGACAGTGTGTACGTGGCTGCCAATCCTAAGAAGAACATCGTCAATGTGAGCGTGAAAGTCTCGCTCGAGAGCAATACCTCCAAAGTTGTCATCGTCACGTTTGACTTTGTCATGTGAGTCGACGTTCCAATCTCTACATTCCGCTGTTAGGTAGGCAAGAGTTCAACTTACATACCAAAGGTTGCAGATGTTACAGTTGGTTAATATGTGACTGCGTCGGCGTTAGACGGATTGTGAATCGATTAATTGTTTAACATGGGCGGTCAAATCAAATATAGTATCGTCGTTGACATCCGAGACGATGTTTCGCAAACATTCGTTTGTGACATATTAATTTACTCAAGAGATATCTATCTTTCTTATTTCACTTGACAAACTTTCTTATTTAACTTGTGTGTATGTGACAAACTACTGGTGGTGATCTTCCCTTTTCTGATCGACATCGAACTGGTCGACATCGAACTGTTCGGGATCGAACTCGTCCTCGTTCAAATTATATTTTTCTGGCAGCACTAAAAACCACATTTTCAGTTTCGTTAATAAGAATGTTGTCATTTCCTCGAATGTGTTCCGGTGTGACATACTGCCATCCAACAGAGTACTCCCTGTGTTAGGCAAGAACGGAATACACGAAGTTTTGTTCGGATGTGACTGTGTTGGGATGTAAGGGGGTAAAACACAAATTTGTGAATCAAGGGACGATCAAACACCCATGTAATCATATTGTCTTTATTTTGTAGCACCATTTACCGTCCCCTCTGTTTGTTCTCAAAAACATTAACCAATTCTGATTGGAAATTTTGTATTTGTCCAACAAGTGTTTCTTAATTCTGTTGTTGTTGAGGATTAGTGGCGTTGAGAAGTTGTTTAATTTTTATATTGTTATATTTTATTTTCAGGTTGTAATATCGACTCAACCTATCTTTTTCTACCAAAGAATCGTATATTTGCTTCAGCACGTTGTATGATCTTATAATGTTAATTTTGGTTTCATCTGAATCGAATGCAGACTGCAGCGACGACCCGATGTTTGTTTTCGCGTGTCGTGATGTCCAGAGGGTTGCTATAATCCGAACTCAATTTAGAATCGATAGTCTTGGCTATCTCGCTGCTTTCAAAAACTTTATTGGATCTATCGTAATCGTCGTTGTTGTTGTTGTTGTCGTCGTCTACAAACGCAAACGCATCGAGAGTCTTCTCGACCAACTCTTTTTGACTTTCGAGAACGAGCAGGATACTATTGTAAACTCAAATAGAGAGTTAAGATGTGCAGTCTTCTGATTCAGAAAACCTTAGGGTGTCGGTGTCAAAGAACTCTACGTGTCAAGATCTCTGTCCAATTCTGCGTGATTCTGAATACAAATCTTACTTTGTATCAGAGTTGGGTCAAATGCGTTGCAGATGTTGCTAGTTGTGTGAATGCGAGACTTTATGTCAGCAGTAGACTGATTCTGAATACTATACGAGTGTTGCATGCTTATTCCCTCAGACTTTTCTGACTTGTCACTTTGTCTCAGAGAATGCTGAAGGATTACGAGAACACTTTGTTTCAAAAGAATGTATCAGTAAAGTGCTTCATACCCAACGGAAATTACAACAGCCTGATCGACGCTGTGAAGACCAAACAAATAGATATCATCATTCCCAAGCGATCTGAGGAACACACTCGATTGGAAACGCACTGCGTGCTAAAATCTGATCCGTCGCACTACGTGCGCATACACGAATCGGGTCGTTTCCTCAGCGTCTATTTGAGGAATTGGAAAACAGACGATGATCCCGTTCTACGTCACCTAGAGGCATCTCCAAATTGTCGTCGCGCGTCTTCGTGGGTGTCATCAGTGTCTGAGCAAGACTTAGAAGATGCAATCAACCAGTACATGAATTGTGATTTCGTCACGGAGATCTATTAGAACGGCGATGCAAGGTTCGACGATATTCGAGCGGCTGTTAAACATCATTTCCTCACCGAGAAGAGATGCTTTGCTAGCATGCAAAAAGCGAAAGCTGTTCTATACACGATGCTGACAGAGAGTAACAAGGTAGTCGCTCCCCGAAAAAAAATAAAGAAAAAAATGAATCTGATGTCAGAGGTGGCCGTGTGCATCTTGTGTGCCACTAACCCAGTGAACGTGATCTTCCAACCTTGCACTCACGGGTGTTGTTGCATGTCGTGCGCCCGATCCGTGTCCACGTGTCCGAAGTGCTGCAAGGACATTTTCCTAAAACAATCCATCGCCTCGTCCTGAAGATAGGACCCTCACCAACGTTTCAGTGTACGTCACGATGAGGAAGAGATAGATGACAGAGCCGAACACAAGGTGAACAAACAAGGAGAAATAGTTGCAGAAAGATGGTTTCTTAGAGTGGTGGATGTGCTTGAGCATTTGCAGAAGAGGTAAGTTCAAATCAGAATCTTCCCTCTTCCCTTCCACCAAAGAGAATGTATCTGACATTGAGTGAGGTGAGAGTAAAGACTTGGAGAAATGCGTTAGAATAGAGAAATGTGTTCCCGGTGCGAGTAGGCAGCGGCAGGGGAGTACCTCTCGGGACCCACGTGTCATCAAGAAATGAATCGATACGTCATCACTTAAACAACTGAGCGAGCGGCTATGGCACTTATGTTTGTACTAGACAACGTGAGCAGGTACCGTGTTGGCTAATCCTAGATTGGTCCAAGTGTGTTTGTGTGTGTGTGTGTGTGTGTGTGACCACGACAAATGCAGACCTTGTCATTTGGGAACACGTAACACAAATATATTTGGACGTACATCACATGTAAAAAATACAGACTTTGGTGGTAACAAATGCAGACTTTGCAGACTTTGGTCATTCTGGAAGTGTGTATAATAAATGCAGACTTTGGTCATTCTGGAAGTGTGCATAGCAGACTTTAGTCATTCTGGAACACGTGACGAACGTCACATTGACATGGGTGTAACAAATGTTGGACTCACATGACTTTGTTCTTCCCTAACAGCAGAGTGTACAGATTGGAACATCGACTCACATGACAAAGCTAACGTGACTGTTCGAAGATTGTGAGGTCTAGACCGAGTACGTTGCAGATGCAACGCAGCATGTCTGCTGATTCCTGATTTCCACTGTCGTCAGTCCTGTCAGGGTTGAGACGACTGGTTTCTAACGATGAACGTGTTTCTGAACACCGACCATTACCAAAAGTCAACTTTAGAAAATTTGAGCAACCGGGAATCCATCGATCCGGTCCACCTTGGAGGCGATAAAAGAGTATGACTTGTTCTTACGTCTCATTTGTATGACTTGTTAATTATAAAATGTTATCTCAACTTTACGTGAATGAATATCCGACTTTGGTACCGTGTTGGCGTGTCTCTGTTCGACTTTGCCTGACCCCTTCCAAAATTCGATTGACCACATTCACTCATGTCAGCGCGCTGGGAAGGGTAGGATGTCATAAATGTCACTTGAAGGGTAGGATATATTAAATTCAGTATTTTAAATAATTGTATATTCATCATTTGTATATAAATCCGTTTAAGATAGTCATCTTTGTTTCATGGGTTAGTTATCTTTGTTTCATGGGTTACGTTAACAGAAGACTGCGTAAAAAATCAAAATCACATACATTTATTTTTTTCTAAACTAATCTAAATTTACACAGCTGCGATCTGCATTCGATTCAGATAAAACCAAAATTAGCATTATAAGATCATACAACGTGCTGAAGCAAATATACGATTCTTTGGTAGAAAAAGATAGGTTGAGTCGATATTACAACCTGAAAATAAAATATAACAATATAAAAATTAAACAACTTCTCAACGTCATTAATCCTCATCTTAACAACAACAACAGAATTAAGAAACACTTGTTGGACAAATACAAAATTTCCAATCAGAATTGGTTAATGTTTTTGAGAACAAACAGAGGGGACGGTAACGGAGATTACGAAATGTCAGATGCGATCGAGATCACTTGTAATGCGCAACACTCTCATCGGAATGTCTAGTTTTACGAGTTGCTTCACTGTACTCCAGTCGAACTCTTTCCTTTCGATAACGGGTTCCTCCATCCTCTTCTTGTACAACACCTGGAATTAACAAATTAAAATAAATAACGAGCGCGTGTAACATATGTTGTTTGACACGCGTGTATTGAACGAAATTGTTCAATACTAACCTGTTCGATGAAGAGAGGATCATTGGTGAACTGCATGAAGTAACAATCTGGATTGTGGTATATGTGCTCTATTAAGGGATCGCCTTTACGCCAGTTTCTCAGCGAAAGACCACAATGATAGCACCTCACGTTGTCACCCACACCTGTAAGAGTAATAATGGAAGTAGTAAATGTTGAAAAATAGAAGTAATAAATGTTGAATCATTAATATTGCCAAAAGTATTGTTGAACCAATATATAAAAGGAATATTACCCAAATAATAAAATCCAACTTTGGCTAGATTTGCAGGCGTCTGTTCCACGCCGGACTCTCTTCGTCGTTCTCGGTTTCTCTCTGTGCGACTCGACTCGATTTCGCAACGGATTTTCTTTTGGTGTTCTTGCATCGCGTGACGAAAAGGTCTTTTACATTGTTGTCATTTAACCTCTTCTTCAATATCTCGTTAATCAAATTTTTGAACTTGACTCTGTAGCGCTTGTTCAACTGATTCTTGTATCTGCCGATAATGGGTGACGTTCCCTGTCCCGCCCTGTTACAGTAAACGCATCGTTCCAACGAATTTGAAGTGACGGTCAAGTAGGTTTCACCCGTACGGACCGACGAGCGACTGCACCTGGTAGAGAGCCATTCAATTTTCTCGCAGGAGCACAGGACCAATTCTTTCAGCGAGGCTAAAATCGAAATGATTCGTTGGTAGAAGATTCCCTTTTTACCGACGGCCGCTGATTTGAATTTAGATTTTATCACTTCGAGCAAAGAAACGACAAAAGAATGCATTACGTTGTGAACCGATATGACGTTCTTTAAAATGCAAGAGACCGAGTCGATCCCGTACTTCATGAGCCTTCCCAGAGAAAGGCAACGTCACGTTGATCGAGACGTGGGACGTCGAATCAACCAGCGGGTTCTTCAGAAAGTACATGGCTAGTAAGCCTTCCAAACGCAAGGAGATCCGAAACGACAATGCAGAGGTGACAAAGACTAGAGTTGAAAGAGAAAACACGAGAAAGAACTTCATCGAGAACATTAAGACTCATATCGAAATATTCAACAAAAACAAACAGATCGTATACGAGACCGTGGTGAAAAACGAAAAGCAATTGAACGAACCGGAGAGCATTTTCGACAGCGACGCTCTGACAACCATAATGAAAACTCGAAATGCCTCCGTCGATAATTTGATCGCACAGTGACGTATTGTTCATGTCGAAGACGAAGATAGAACCGAAAATAGCAGCTGGACGCAGATACGAATGGTACTCTCCTATCATGCTCCCTGTCAAACTCTTCGTCAATGCCATGGTGAACTCTAAAACTAATTATGATGCCACAATCTGTCGACATGTTGAACAAAGTCTCACATTCACTCTCCGTCATACTAAGTTAGACAATCAAATGACAGACATCAGTGGAACAAAGTCTCAGACTCTGTAGAACAAATCTCATGACGGAATCTGTCGACGTGTAGAACAAAGTCTCCGATTCACTCCGTTGTACAAAGTCAGACGTTCGCCACCAGCCGAAGACCTAAGATGCCACCATGACACGACATGATGTGAGTAAACTAAAACATTCTGTAAATTCTTATTTTTATTTATTACACATAATCATTGCAATGAGAGGCGTAAGCAATGCAACCAAGTGAGAAGATAAGATTCATTTCGGGTTATGTACATGAATCTCGGGTTATGTACATATAGTAGAATTTCAGTTGACTGTTGAAACAAAGTCACACATTTACTTAGAGTTAAGATGTAGTAGATGTGGAGATGTAGTAGACTGTGAGGTGTAAGAAGACGATGTCGTGACATGTGCTAGAGTTCAGATGTTATGGGTGTAACAAGACGAATTGCACATCAGAGTACCTGACTGCTGCTAGTGAATGTGTGACTTTGTCTCATCTGTTCGTTTGCAAAAAGATGTCGTGCCCATCCGAGCAACTGACTGCTGCTACATGTCGATAACTGCACAATTGATGTCGAGATCAATGTTGGATCCCAAAATAGAGTTAAGATGTAATACTCTTTCCTACCTCTAGAGTTAAGATGTAATAAATGTGGCTGAGAGTGTGGCTGTGAGGTGTAACAATTGCACATCCGAGCGGCTGTGAGGTGTAAGAATTGCACATCCGAGCACCTGACCCCTGCTAGTGAATGTGTGACTTTGTTTTGACGGTCAACTGAACTCATGGATTCAGAATAGAGTTAAGATTTGATTTGAGATGATAAATTGTAACAGGAAAGCGAATTGCACATCTGAGCACTTGACTGCTTGACGCATGTGTTGATCTTTCTTGGAAGCGGAAGTATACACAAAATTCAGAAATCTGCAATTTGACATTACTGGAGAACCTACTGCTGACGATATTAGGAATAGAGTAATACAAATAAAAAACAACGGAAAAAGCGTGTATATCAACGGCGGGATTGACATTTCGAACAACCTGCCTAATAACTCTGAAGATAAGACACAATTGCCTTTTCTCGATGTTCGATTCAGTACTGTGATGAACAATAATTTTATATGGAGTATGTCTGGGCCAGAAATGTCTAGCGAAGTCTACGAATATTACATGTTAGCGTTCCCAAAAAAAAACAGTAAATCAAATCAACAAAGGAGACAAAAAGAATCGGTCGGTCCTGTCTCGAAAGTTTAATACGGTTCGTGGAAATAACAGCGAAATAATTGAATTGCCTTGGAGTAGTCACCGAGATTCGAGATTCGGTCGTGACCGACTACCGCACAGTCAATTCCAAGATGGATCAAATCAACATCAACGAAAATATTTTGTTGTTCAATAATAATAAATTTTACGAACACATTACCAAAATCGACAGTCTTTTTGTCCGTCCTTCAGATGTCTTGGAACGGTATCATCGCCGTTGCACAGAAGAATGGAAGAGATGTTTTACCAGACTGGTCAACAACGGTAATTTCGAACAGTTCTACAGAGCCGTTGCCAATATTAAATCCACAGCCACAACAGTCGGCATGACCGTAAGAACAGACACCGACTCTTTCTTTACTTGTTTTGACAAATCGGGATTCGATTGCTTCAACCTGTTCAACAGTCATCAAGTGTCTTTTGAAATTCACAACGACACCGATCTGCTTCTCTTCCTAGTTGTTTTCTTGAAACGAAATCGTCAGATGTTGGACCCCACTCGAGCTAGCGTTCACCTCGTGCTATCTCTTACTTGATCTCAAAATATCAAGATCCCAAAATAGAGTTAAGATGTAATACTCTTTCCTACCTCTAGAGTTAAGATGTAATAGATGTGGCTGAGTAAACGACAACGACAAGTGAATTTATATATTGAGGAGATTATGTGACACTGCACACCGAGATTATGATCTCCTATTCATAAGCTGTTGGTGTTGGATACGTCACGTTAGCTTTGTCATGTGAGTCGACGTTCCTGACCAATTCTGAGACGTTGGTGAATGCGTGACTTTGTCTGCAATGTAGACCAATTCTGAGACGTTGGTGAATGCGTGACCTCGTCTGTAATGTAGACCGAACTTAATTTGAGTCGAACTTAATTTGGACTCACGCCTAGACTCTATTTTTATTGGTGGTTCACAACGCGGTGTCCAAGTTAATATTTTTGATGACCTTAAATAGCGTTACGCCGAAGACCGTATTTTTATCAACTGTAATGTAGTTTAAAAAGGGGTCTAACTTAGATCGATCCGAATTTATTTTGGATAGAATTTGAGGTGACTCGATAGATACGCCTTGTACGGATACCGTCATGTGCAGCTACATCTTTAATCTGGTAATATTTCGTAAAGAATCCTACCATTCTCCTCCTCTTTTTGTTTTTAAAGTCGACTTTGTAAATCCAAAACACGCACATTTACACACCTGTTCTGCACACAAGACGGAATAAAAAGTAATGTGACCAGCCGGTATTGTTGAAGACCTACAAGTAAATTAGGAAAAAGCAAGAGAGCCAAACACCCGAAGAATCACTCTAACACCCGAGGAATCACTCTGCCGTCTGCGACGAATTCTAAATATTTATCTGGTTAAAGTTAATCGACGATGGCAGCTTTGACAATTAGACGAGCCAACAAAAAAGGGCGCCGTCGGAAGACCGAGGGTAAGACAGATGCCACCGGGAGGAAGAGGCGACGCACTAAGCGCCTCGACTTATGCAAGATGTAGAGATACATGTCTTGTGTAGAGTTGCATTGACGATTGTCTGGAATCTGTTGACGACAAGGAAGTCTTAACTTACAATTGCATGCAAATGTCACACACAACTAGAGAGTTGCTGCGAACAGATTCAGATAGAACAGAATATAGTAAAGATACGATTCTGAACTCAACTTTTATCCTTCTCTTCCTACTGCTGTCTGTGATGAGTTCTTCGAATTTCTTCATGAGTGCCAAGCACCTACAAGAACTTAGTGACATTTATGCTGTGGAAATAACGACAACCCTCTCGTTAACGTTTTTAGTTTCGATCACGAAGTAAATATTGTCCCGCGGTTTGTGTACATATAACGCAGAGCGGGTCTTGACAGGGATTCGTTGTTATTTCCACGAACCGTATTAAACTTTCGAGACAGGACCGACCGATTCTTTTTGTCTCCTTTGTTGATTTGATTCACTGTTATTTGGGGGAACGCTAACATGTAATTTTCGTAGACTTCGCTAGACATTTCTGGCCCAGACATACTCCATATAAAATTATGGTTCTCGCCAAGAGAAATGTGAAAATGTTTAAGGTGCCTAGCGGTTCCAGTGTTACACACTCTGTCTTCCTGATTGAATCGGAACGAAATGAACAAGAGGAAGATGCACTATTATCGATAAAACCAGATTCAATATTTTTCAAAAGATTCTACTTCGAATTCAAAGAAATGTTAGACCAACTGACTAGAAACAAAGTGTACAACATAGTCAGTTACCTGCAACGCGAATTGGCCGTGTCGGGTTTCGAGCACAGCGAAAGGTACATGTTTAACATCGATCACGATTTTCTGCTTGGTGTAGGACTCTCTTTCGATCATTTCTACAATGTCTGGAATAGGCAATTTGTCCCCAACGACGACACGAAACTGCAGCAGTTTTACTTTGGAATCTTCTACATGGATGGGACGCATCTGATACACATCAAACAGACCGACTACTTCTTCAAGATCTTCAACATACAGCGAAGGTTCTACAAAAACAAGAGAGACAGGAGACGTATTCTGGCATCAAATAAAGTAAATTTGCATAAAAATATATATACAAAACACATATTAAATAATGTAAATGCGTACATAAAATAACCTAAATTTGTATAAAACTATATACAAAAATACACAAAAATAATTTAAATTTGTATGAAAAGAAATACAAAAAATACACATAAAATTAGGAAAATTTGTTTTGAAATACATATACAAAATACACATCAAATAATGTAAATTTGAATGAAAATATATCAACAAATACACTTAAAACAACGTAAATTTGTATAAAATATATATGCAAGATTCACATTAAATAATGTAGATGTGTATAAAAAATATATATACAAAAAACAAATAGAATAATGTAAAATCGTATTGCATTTTGGCAAATAACAACGTTGAACGAATCTGGTATTATTTTTTAAATGATCCAAAAAATCATTCAGATTTTTAAAGTTTCTAGTGATGATATATCCTGGCGTGTCTGCAATTCTTTTAATAAGCATTATTTTTTTGTTATCTGTAATTCTTTTAATCTTGGTATTGCACCGGGAGGTTGAATTTGCTGCTTCCGGGAAATTACGCAACGTCGCCGCCGTATCAGATGACGACGGGTGGTTGGGGTAATTCTGGAAAAAAAAAGACTGGTAGGTACAGGGACAGTGAGTTTTAGATGCATCCCATACTATGTTGTCTTCCGTATAAATCACAATTAATTTGAACGAACTAGTTATGGTTGTATCAACTGCAGTCGAAATGACATTGTCAACACCGTAGTTAATTTTTAAGTATCTGTCACCATTATCATCAACGATATTTGCTTCTACAGTTATGAATCTCCAAGAACTGATAGCGATTCCGAAAACTTTAGAACGTGAAATGTTAAAAGGAATGAATACACGATGCAAATACACACATTGCAAATACACACAGTACTGCAAATACACACAGTGCAAATACACACAGTGTAAATACAAACAGTGCAAATACACACAGTGCAAATACACACAGTGTAAATACAAACAGTGCAAATACACACAGTGCAAATACACACAGTGCAAATGTGAGAGCGACCGATAGTTTAGACTGCCCTACGCCAATTGAATCTGTCACGTCCGTCAAATACAAAGTGTTGAATAGACTCTTCGAATTTGTAGAGCAATGTTAAGAGCGAAGAGTCAAACATGTTTCGTCTTTCCGTTATCGTTGAGCTGTATGGCCTGTAGGGAACCTGTTACGAATTTTTCGTTGTGTTCGTGTCCGTCATCCAGATATGATTGGGATCGACGAAACCAAGTGTTTGTATGTATACGACACGCAGTTGTTTCAATTTTTAAAGCAGCCGTGAATTGTAAAACTTGTGGTCAATTACACTGTTTCACTATCCGTCAGAGAAATGAGTATTACGTTTTAATTAAGCGTTTAAAAAGTTAATTAATTCGTCGTCTTCACTTCACTGGCCGATAGTCGTCAGTGTTGTTGACTCTTTGGCGAAAGAGATTCGTAAACATTGTATCATGTAACGAATGTCTATATCTCACATGTATCTCTTATGTGTGTTAAACAAAAATTATAAATGTGTACCCAAGTGTATTCAAATCCTTGTGACCCAAAAGTATTCACACATGCTAAAAACACTCAGTCTACTGCTGACATAAAGTCTCGCATTCACACAACTAGCAACATCTGCAACGCATTTGATCCAACTCTGAGACAAAGTAAGATTTGTATTCAGAATCTCGCAGGTCACACAATAGTATTCAGAATCCGTCTACAGCTGACACAAAGTCTCGCATTCACCACCAACTCTTGAGGGTTTAAGTCATGCAACAACACGTATAGTATTCAGAATACGTTTACCACTGACACAAAGTCTCATATTCACACAACATCTGCAGCATTCTCTGAGACAAAGTGACAAGTCAGAAAAGTCTGAGGATTCCTCATAACGAAGATGAAAATAAGAAAATAATAGTTTTGGTCAAAAACATCGAAGAGTTTATGAAGGCATGGAAGGCATCGATCGGCGATGATAACTCTGATAAAAAAAAGATGACAGAACTATATTTCAACGAAGCCGTAGACGCGGTTCAGAATATTTATATATCTTTTTCTAGCAACGTTTCCTTTTACAAATCAACGGTGACGAGTCTCAAAAATTTGAAGGAGTGTGTCAACACTTGTATGCTCATGTTAAAAGTCAACGCAGCAGAGCGGATACTTGCGAGCATACTCTTCTTTTCAAATTACAGCAGCGAGAAGAACGTCTCTCTCTTAGTAAAGAGACGTCGACCTATTTTCGGCGATACTTCACCTTTTCTAAAATTCAAAGAACGTAAAAACGGAGCTAGCCAGGCATGCTTTGCATTTTACTTGTTGAATTTTCCAATGGCGTTGTACGACGTCATCATGATGTTGAAAGAAGGTCAAACCCATCACACACTCTTAACGTCTATAATAGACCGATTAATCGCACCTTTCGGTTACGATTATCAAACCCCGCTCAGGAAGTGAAGTTTAACAAGACGAATTGCACATACTTGACTGTTGCTAGTGAATGTGCGACTTTGTCTCAATTGTCAACAGAACTCTTGTCCGCTACCACATAAGAGTTGTACTCTTATTGCTGCTACACCTGGAGTGTTGTCAGAATAGAGTTAAGATGTTATAAATGTGGCTGTGAGGTAAGATGTAATAGATGTGGGTAACAAGACGACACATCCGAGTACCTGTCAACTGAACTCTTGTGATACCTGTAGTGAATGTGTGACTTTGTCTCGACGGTCAACTGAACTCAAGTGTTAAACTCTTATGAACTCAAGTGTTGAACTCAAGTGTTAGATTCAGATGTAACAGATGTGGCTGTTAGGTGTAAGAAGACGAATTGCATAGTGAATGTGTGAGTCAACTGTATTCAAGTGTTAAACTCTTATGAACTCAAGTGTTGAACTCAAGTGTTTGATTCAGATGTAACAGATGTGGCTGTTAGGTGTAAGAAGACGAATTGCATAGTGAATGTGTGAGTCAACTGAACTCAAGTGTTAAACTCTTACCTACCTCCGCAGATGTTTAAGATAGAGAGTTGAGAGTTAAGATATATATTCCTAAGTCTGATTTGTTGCCACTTCATAACTGTAAATGTGATTGTCGCCCATGGGTGTAATAAATTTTATCAAACCAAATCAACTCTGTTTTTGCGAACACCAGCTCTTTCCTAAATAAGTGAATGTGCGACTTGTCTCGACAAGTGAATGTGCGAGGCGGGCGTCTGATTCCGCTAACAACATCGACAGTGGTGTGTCTACATGTGTCACAAACAACTTGACGAACTCTTCAAAATCAGACGCCCTGTACGACAAGGCCTCACATTCACCCCAACAGATTCTGACCAACAGATTCTGAAGTGTCAAAGCGGACGCTGGCTCAAAGCGTATATCTGTACATGAAGAAAGAACTGCGGAACCGGTTGAGAGCGAGTGGGATCACATGCGAGGAGAGTTCTCTCGGCGCTGCAAGGAAATCGGTGGCTCAACATTTGGCCGTCGATCAAATAACCCACGAGGCTCTGGACAACGGGTTGTGCATAGCCAGGGGACAGTTGATCGAAAACAGCTTTTTACTGAAGTTTCTGGGTAGCGGTCATAAAGATGTCAAGATTATTGCCCTGTCCACTATGCTGTCTCAACGTCTCAGGAATTTAAGGATGCTCTTGGCCATGTATTGATCAATAAAAAAACCTCCAATAAAAAAAATCTCAATTGTCCTTTTTGTTTTAATCAGTCACACAAGGATACTATCGGTTATAAATTAAAATGATAATATGATTCTTAGGATAAAGAACACTATTGAACTAAATTATGTTTGGTTTAATCCTGTTTTTTACTTTAATCGTTGTCGTACTCTTCGCTGTACTGCACCTAACGCAAAACAGTCAACGCAGACACGGCTTTGCATTTTGGGATGAGATAAACGACGACGACGCTTTGGAACCGGACGCGGAGTGGATATAGGTTCGCGCAACCATCCAATCAATATGACTGCCGTCGGCACGACACACGCCCTCAACAACTGGGTGTACGGTCAGAAGAACTGTTCGAAGGTAGATCAGAGTTGCGAGTTCGATCACGAATGCGACGCTATCTGTCAGGCGATTTTCTCCGAAGACGAACTAGACATCACTCAATACGTGCGCAACAAATTCAGCATGCGATGCTCTCCCGTGACTGTGACTCACCGGTCGTACACCATGGCGATGCACGATCACGAGCGCCTCATCGCCTCGAGTAAGAACACAAACATGCCCGACAGTTTTTTGTGGTTCCTCAATCACAACAACGGAAAGTCGTTCATGAGAAAGCGCGCTGCATTCTACGACAAACTGAGCGTGCTACTGGGGAAGATTGACATGGTGCAGGCGGGCGGCTTGGCGTTGAAGATCCAAGAAATGAATCAACGAGCTCGCGCTCTACTGCGAGAAAGAATAGACAGACACTTGGACAAGAACACGGAATTGACCCCCGCTGAAACGTCAAAGATAGAAGGGTGGTTCGCCAGCTTACAGCTCACAGGAGAGAGTTCTGATCTCTTTACCAAACCTCTGTCGTTCGATCATCTAAAGTTGTATGCAACTGACATCTCTCGATGTATCACAGCGAAAACAAAGATGAAGACGGCGACGACGAAGAAGATGACGACGACGACGACAGCGATTCTGATTTTAATCCTGACTCTATCTCAATAGCACTTTGCAAGAGGACTCAGACCGGGTCTTCGGCGACACCACCGCCGATTAAACGCATAAGACGTCATTATGGACCGACGCCTTCGTGCAACAGTAGCAGATTCGGTGATGAAAGCAGTACCATTGTCAACAGAAGCAGCAGCGGGCTCAGCAGCGATGACGACGGCAGCGGTAGCGTTAGCAGCAGCAGCACCGCTAATGTTGAAATCGATTCTTGAAATTTAAATCGATTAATTTTGAAACAAACCGAAAATTGAAAATCTGTTTTGATACAAAAATAGACGTTTAACGATATTTCATTGATCGACGTTAATGCACTAATCACCTGCGCGCCTGTGTAGTGATTAACGAAGAGAAATGACGACGAGGTGCTTAACGAATTTTTCATTGAGTTTTCAAAAGAATTTATAATTTTGAATCCGAACTATAAAACTAAGTTCTATTCACCTCCATGAATATCATAAACCGTAATACGGTCAATCCAGAAAATGGAAAAACGAGTAAAAGTTGTTTTTACGGAGTTGCAAACCATAAATGGCGAGTCCAGAAAATGGAAAAAAAAAATAAACGTTACCGTAATCAACAGTTGAATTCAAAATGGCAAAATCCAGACAATCTAAAAAATAATTAAATTCATCAACATTTGAATTCACAATTAGGTCAAAACCTGATGTGATATCATTTGACTCAAAAATGGTCAGAATCCAGACAATAGAAAAATGAATTATTAAAGACTGAAACCCAAACAGCAGAGATTGCACGGCTGACCCAAGAAATTAACGATCTGATCGCAGAGAAAGAAAGATCAACACAATTGATAACAGAATTGAAGGACTTTCAAGAAGAGATGAAAAAGACCGAAACATTGAATCAGGACCTTATCCAAAAGCATCAGGACGTTATCCAAAAGCAAACTGACAGAGAATAACAAGGTAGTCGCTCCCCGAAAAAAAATAAAGAAAAAAATGAATCTGATGTCAGAGGTGGCCGTGTGCATCTTGTGTGCCACTAACCCAGTGAACGTGATCTTCCAACCTTGCACTCACGGGTGTTGTTGCATGTCGTGCGCCCGATCCGTGTCCACGTGTCCGAAGTGCTGCAAGGACATTTTCCTAAAACAATCCATCGCCTCGTCCTCGCTTATACGCAACAACACGAACATACCTTCACCGCTCCCTTGCCCTAGCTCTGTCATCTAACAACTCATGTTATCGATCACGAAGTAAATATTGTCCCGCGGTTTGTGTACATATAACGCAGAGCGGGTCTTGACAGGGTATTCGTTGTACGCATCAACAAACCTACAGATTACATAGTGTGCATCCCTGCGAGTGCTTTTGCTGTTGATGTTTGGTGAGTCATTGCATTTTTGAAATGTAATTTTCGTAGACTTCGCTAGACATTTCTGGCCCAGACATACTCCATATAAAATTATTGTTCATCACAGTACTGAATCGAACATCGAGAAAAGGCAATTGTGTCTTATCTTCAGAGTTATTAGGCAGGTTGTTCGAAATGTCAATCCCGCCGTTGATATACACGCTTTTTCCGTTGTTTTTTATTTGTATTACTCTATTCCTAATATCGTCAGCAGTAGGTTCTCCAGTAATGTCAAATTGCAGATTTTTGAATTTTGTGTATACTTCCGCTTCCAAGAAAGATTTGTTGTCTGCGTTGACTGTTTTGCGTTAGGTGCAGTACAGCGAAGAGTTCGACAACGATTAAAGTAAAAAACAGGATTAAACCAAACATAATTGATGTCCATTGTACTAATACAATACATTTAACAGCGGCGAAGCAGCAGCAGCAGCAGCAGCTCCTAACGGTCAAGGACCGAAGGATATTCCGATTTCTGATATCATGTCTTTTCTCAAAAACGATTTCGAGAAGATTATGAAATGTCTACTATGTCGTTTAATGATAGTGGTGAGCGGAAAGGAATTGGATATCATTGCAAACCTTTCTCAAGAAACAACCAAAATTATGGTCGCAATTTGCCATGTATACGTGTGTATGTAAGTTTATGTAAGCCATTACATTTTGTACGTATGGTTCCTACATATATGCCTCGAATAGTGTAAGACATGTGCAGCCATCTTCAATACTCAATAGGATAAGATTTGTAGTTTAGCGATTTGCAAAGATCTTAATATTTGTCTTCTATGAGGACGTATATTTATGTAATATTTACATTAAAAAAACAAAACAAAATTTACATTGTTTTATTTTTAACAAACGTACATTACATTATTTAACAAATGTACATTACATAGTGTGCACTCCCTGCGAGTGCTTTTGCTGTTGATGTTTGGTGAGTCCTCTTACAGCTACAGATTCTTGGCGGCATCCGTTGTGCGTTATGGTCAGTCAGCTACAGATTCTGTGCTTGTGGCGAATTGGTGGTCAGTCCTCTTACACCTAAAGATTCTGTGTTGAGATTTAAATGATCAACACGATGAATGTCCATCACAATAGTGGGTACCGACTGGACCATTTCGGGTTTCGCCTGCTTGTTGCGTTGCGTCCTGTTTGTTTTCTTGGACGGTTGTTGTTCCTGTTGCTGTGTCAACCCTGTTTCAACTTTGCTAGCAGAGTCTTCCTGAGTCTCGAATTCCATGTTTGTCTTTTGTTGTTATTCTTCTTGGTGGTAGTCTTTAAAGCCGAATAAGAAGTTTAACATCGTGTGATGCTTGTCTTGCCTGGATTTACACCTACATGAAAGCGTCCAAATAACGCTCTGCGCGATCGACATATTCTGCATCTTCGTGTGTCAGTAAGTACCGGTTACCCATCAGCACACTGAGATTATGATCAAACGGATGTTCGTGTTTGTTATCGAATCGGTCACGATGGATACGATGCTTCTAACAAACGCATCTCTCGCTTGTGTATCTTTCATTGACAGAAGTTCTTCATAGACTATATTCTAGTTGTGTGTGACATAAACTCTCTAGTTGAATGTGTCACACACTACAGAGTTCAGAATCGTATCTTAACTATATTCTGTTCTATCTGAATCTGTTCGCAGCAACTCTCTAGTTGTGTGTGACATTTGCATGGGTCTCTCTGCGCGCATGCAAATGTAACGTCCTTGTCGTACAGTGCTAACAGATTCCAGACAATCGTCAAGACATGTATCTCTACATCTTGCATAAGTCGAGATGACCTGCACCAATACTATACATCTTGAATGTGTCACACACTACAGAGTTCAGAATCGTATCTTAACTATATTCTGTTCTATCTGAATCTGTTCGCAGCAACTCTCTAGTTGCAAAAATTCTTCAACTAGAGAACAACAAATTAGACTATATTCAGAAAAAGTTCAACACGATTTCGAAGGTACAACAAATTAGACTCTATTCAGAAAGAGTGTTGAACTCTTGCCTACCTGACTACTCTAGACTTTGTCATGTGAGTCTGTACACTCCGTTGTTAGGTAGGCAAGAGTTCTGGTGCAGGTCATCTTGTTGACGACGAGGAAGTCTTAACTTACAATTGCATGCGCGCAGAGAGACCCATGCAAATGTATGTCAGGACCCAGAAGACGAGGAAACAGAGGAGTGAGATATACATCTGTGTAAACATCTGACAGGACAAACACTAACAAAAAGGGTGACATATATATAAGTGTAAACATCTCAAGTACCAAAGAGGGGAAACAACGAGGGTAAAGGAAAACAGATACCCAGACTCAGATACAGAAAACAGATGCCCAGTAGGCGTGGTCACAAAGTGTGAACAACCATTGAAAAAGACTCTGACCCGTGACGTCAGTCGTGGCGACATGTTATGAGTCAATAATTTAACAGAAAAATCACTGAGGGAGTGTCTTAAGACTGACTCACGAATAGCAGGAGAAGTAAAACAATACAACATAATGAGCGAGCATATGGGTGTGACAGGAAGTATTGGCCATTGGTTATGTAGAAAATTAAGGGCGTGTCAAGGATGTAAGTCCGCCTAAAGCAAAGAAAAATGTGGCCTAGAAATCAGTGGTATGGGTAGACCGAGCTTGGTTCTCTCCTCAAGCAGACCTGCTACTCACTCAGCCGAGAATGGCTGTTGTGATCTTAATCGTGAGAAATTCGAGAATCTAGGAAACCGACTGTATTGTCCTGGAGATTATAATGTAGGAGATGTGAAGTAGGATTGTGAGTGGGACAGGATTGTGATTATTTGTTTGCGATGTAAAGCAAAGGTAAAACCACTGGGTGTGGTATTTGGTGCTTCCGTGACTTGTAGTAGATTATACTATAGGAATGAGTAGTAGGATTTTGTGAAGAGAGTACATAATGATTGTGATGTAAGCAGAGATACAAACCACTGCTTGTGGAACGACGAGTGTTATTATTGGCAACAATTGAGCACATATTGTAGTATTATGTTTTAAGACATGTCGTTTGTCATATGTTGCATCCATTGCTGAATATGCCAGTGTTATGATCGTCTGAGCAAAGAATATTGCGTAAGGCAATTACTTTCATTTAATTTTAAATAAATGTATATTTTCTTTTTCCCTTGTTTATCCCCGAACACCAGCCTCCAATAACAACTTAAGCCGGATCACGCTACCAGGGATACGAGACGGTGAGATCATTTATGGAGTAATTAATGAGTGATAAAAGAGTTGATTTAATACAAGAAAAGAAGGGTCTAAAACTGGCGGCAGCGGTATAGGGATAAATAGGGACATGTGCTTACAGTGCTTTTGTTTAATTTACTCTGACGAGAAAACGCCTCTTATTTCCATTAAGCTTTGCTCGTTTTAAGTGGCGGAAATAATAGTGACGATTTAATTATATAATTAATGGTTCTTCCGGAGGACATGGACTTTGACGATATGGTAATGGAAACTCTGGCCAACCACTGTTGTTCTGTAGTGCAATGGGTAGCACACGCGACTCAACCGAGAATTCATGAGTTCCTTCCCGGGCGGAGTGGAGAGGGATGGGCAGTCTCTCTCCACCCGCGCCGCGATCCACTCCTCAGTGAGAGGGTGTCAGGTGACAGGCAGCGGCAGCGTCCTGCCTCCCAGGTTTGTTTGTTGTAGGATTGTTACCCCAGGATGGAGGGGAACACGGGGCTCTACGCCTCACAGGGTGGTGGTGTGCCGCGGCGGGCATGCAGCCATAGAGTGACTTTATAAAGGCCTAACCCGCGTCCCCCAGGTGGGAAGTGTAGAGTATGATCTAGAAAAAATGTGAAATACTAAGAAAAGTGTGAGGTATGGATAAAAAGTCATGAATGAAAAATAAAAAATGAAGCATATGGACAATAGTGTGAAGTATTAAGATAAATGTGTGAAGTAAGAGAATCAGAGGAAGAGGAGGCCAGGGTAGTGCCCCCCTCAGTTATCTACTACAAATAACATTAAATAAACAAATGAAAATAAATAAAGAAATAAATAAATATGCACACTTGCAGTGGAAAAAACGGAAAATGAGCGAAGAACAAAACAGGGAGTAACCTTTAATATAATAAGATGAAGGCTACAACGAAGAAGGGAGTAACCTTTAATATAATAAGATGAAGGCTATAACGAAGAAGGGAGTAACCTTTAATATAATAAGATGAAGGCTATAACGAAGAAGGGAGTAACCTTTAATATAATAAGATGAAGGCTATAACGAAGAAGGGAGTAACCTTTAATATAATAAGATGAAGGCTATAACGAACAAGGGAGTAACCTTTAATATAATGAAGGCTATAACGAACAAGGGAGTATCCTTTAATATAATAAGATGAAGGCTATAACGAACAAGGGAGTAACCTTTAATATAATAAGATGAAGGCTATAACGAACAAGGGAGTAACCTTTAATATAATTAATGAAGGCTATAACGAACAAGGGAGTAACCTTTAATATAATAAGATGAAGGCTATAACGAACAAGGGAGTAACCGCCTCACATAAATATAAGGAAAAGAAGGCTATAACAAACAAGGGAGTGACCTTAAAAATAATGACAAGAAGGCTATAATTAACATGACTCAAGAGTAACTTTGTTAGGCAGATCGCACTACTCATGATAATACATATGCAAAAGTGGCAGCGCTCCTAGAAACAGGAGCGTGCGTGAGTTTTTAACGGATGAATTTATTAAAGAATTAGGGCTCGCAGTAAATGACTGTGAAGCGAAACCCGTGAATATTGTCTCTGTGCAAAGATACCATATTGAAAATGACGGTAAAAGACAAGTTATTATGGAAGGAAAAAGTAGTTTCCAAGACTTATTGATAACACGCGATGTAGATTTGCCGACTCATATTATGTTGAGTACTGATTTGTCGTGTAGCACGAGATTATTTTGAAAACATTGCAACTAAATGAGGAACAAAAGAACGATGCTGATAATAGCAGGGGAAACCATACAATTATGCCAGGAAAAATGTCTTATATCTAGAGGTGAAGGATCTTAGCTAAATGTAGATGGAAATGAAGAAGGTCTCACTGAAAATAAGGCCGTACGTTGCCAAGCAGCGGAACCTTTGCAACTGAATGCATCTGTTGCAGGTTACATAACGCTAGTGACGCAACTACAGGCAAGTGAAGCTTTATTTGAGCCTTGTGTTAGTACTCCTCAGGCTAGAGTCTTGTGCTCAGGGATAGTTAAGTTAACCCCTTCATCTGACAATCAAAGATCTTATGTCACTGTGCCGTATTTGAATATTGAAAGTGAGTGTAAAGATAGATGATAATACAACGTTAGGATTTGTGAAGTCTGTCACTCATGAGCTATACGCTGATCTGCCACAAGTATCTAGTGTACAGACCGCTGACACAGCTAAAACAGACTTGAAGCCCGCAGAGCTTGAAGTAAGGAAGAAAAGCCTCTATCAAATTGTTGACGCTAAATTCCCAAGTGAAGAGAGAGAATCAGGTTTTAAAGTCCTTAATAGATAAATATATAACCGTGTTTTCCACAGAACAAGAACCATTAACAGTAACGCCCTATTTTTTAAGCACCATCAAGCAAAACACTGATGAAGTAGTGTACAGGCGTCCATATAACATTCATATCAGTTATCATGACAGAGTAAATGAACAACTTATATCGCTCCAGCAACAGGGTGTGATCCGCCCTTCGCGATCACCCTGTAATGCCCCACTTATCCCAGTGCAAAAAAAAAAAGATGGAGGACTACGACTTTGTCTGGACTTCCGGGCACTTAATAAAACACTACGGGACGACCGGTACCCACTCCCTAATATACCTACCATACTCAATCAATTGGGAGATAGTAAGGTTTTTTTTTCATGCCTAGACTTGAAACAGGGTTACCATCAAATCCCCCAAGATCAAATCAGCAAAGAGAAGACGGCATTTTCTTCTCCAGCAGGACATTGGGAATTTACTTCCCTCCCCTTTGGCCTTAAAACAGCCCCGTCCTGCTTCAAGAAAATAATAAACACTGTCCTTACAGGACTATTAAGCAACAAGGTTCAGGTGTACCTTGATGACATAATTATCCTGGGCGATATATTTTCTAATCACGCAGATAACTTAGAACAAAGTCTGGATCGCTTAAAGGAAGCCAAACTGACTCTTAAGATGGAGAAGTGTAAGTTTTTTAAGGACAAAGTAGATTACCTGGGCCATGCCATCCGCTCAGAGGGAATAAGACCTCAGTCTAGCAAGCTGGAGGCCATACAAAACGTCCCGGCCCCTCAAACTGTTCATGATTTACAGTCATTTCTTGGATTGACTAATTATTATCGCAAATTTATTGCAAATTATTCACAAATTGTTGCTCCTTTTCTAAAGATTTACAAAGGGAAGAAAGGTACACAAAAAATAAATAAATAAATAAATAAATAAATAAATAAAACTCCACTCATATGGACGGATGAAAAAAATTGCGTTCTCAACCCTTAAGGATAGAATGCTTGGTACAGTCACTCTACGCATCCTACTACAATACTGGTGGAGTATTGCAATAACAGGATAATGATGATAAACTAAGACCTGTATATTTTTTTGTGAGAAATTGAATACGGCAGAACAGCGGAACAGTATAGTTGAACGAGAGGCTTTAACTGTAATTTATGGGTTACACGTAAACCCCCCATTAATACTGGGTTACCCTGTTGAGATCCACACGGATCACAGACCTTTAGTCTGGTTGTTACAGGTGACTAGTCCCAACGGCAGGATAGCTAGATGGCAGACTCTCATGAATGAGTATGGTTTTACAATCAATCATTTGCCTGGCAAGGAAAATATAGTAGCAGATTTTTTTTATCAAGGATGAAGGCTCACAGGACACTGAGATTGAATTAGAAGGACACGCGCGATAATGTTTGTGGATGGGGAACAACAAAAACCGTGGAACACGTGGATAATGAGGGGCAAGGTATTCCACTAGTGTAGAAAAAGAAACAGGCGCCGAAAAATGAGAAAATAAAATATATGATATGTATGGACCTGAATAGTGAGTGTATTGGCCACACACTTGACTGGAGTATTCAGGAGATTAGTGAGCTGCGTGATGAGCAGCCAGCATATAGGTATGCTAAAAGAAGGCAGCCCCATGAAGGAAAATTGAGCAAAGACTCAGAGAAAAAAGGCATAATGTGAGATGCCGCCCCTGTTAGAGGTACAGGTGGAAAATATGTTAGATTGTGTTGAAGATGGGCATAATGTGAGATGCCGCCCCTGTTAGAGGTACAGGTGGAAAATGTGTTATATTGTGTTGAAGATGGGCATAATGTGAGATGCCGCCCCTGTTAGAGGTACAGGTGGAAAATGTGTTATATTGTGTTGAAGATGGGCATAATGTGAGATGCCGCACCTGTAAGAGCTACAGTTGTAAAATTTGTTATATTGGTTTGAAGATGGGCATAATGTGAGATGCCGCCCCTGTTAGAGGTACAGGTGGAAAATGTGTTATATTGTGTTGAAGATGAGCATAATGTTAGAGGTACAGGTGGAAAATGTGCTATATTGTGTTGAAGATGGGCATAATGTAAGATGCCGCCCTTGTCAGAGTTACAGGTGGAAATAAATGATGTGTTTTAGTGAGTCCGTACGGAGAAGCCACTAAGGTGGTGATTCTACCCCCCAAGTATTTCCAAGGCGATAACTCTGGCTCATTCGTCGCCACTGCAGGGCACGGAGGAACCAAAGTTACGTTATGTCGATGTAGAAAGTTCGCTTTCTGGCCTGGAATGAAACGGGATGTAGAAAATTATGTAAGGAAGTGCGTCATGGTAGTCGTTTTAAAAGTGAGTTGGGAACTTGCACCCTGCTCCTTGGCGGCAATATCCAGACGTCACCGCTCCTTTTGGAAGAATACACATGGACCTTGTGGGTCCCATGGGTGTATCGGACAATGGGGTTCGATACGTAATGCCCATAGTTGATGTTTTTAAAAGGTATTTGATTACAGTACCCTTACGGAGTAAGGAAGCCCGCGAAATGGCAAGGGCGTTGTACGTGGATGTTGTTTGTGTACACGGTGTTCCTCAGACAGTTGTTACAGGTCAAGGTTCAGAGTTCGTTAATTCCGTGATGCAGGAGATAAATTAGAAGCTACCTGTGCGACACGCGAATAACGGCTTACCATACAAATGGAAATGGAATAATAAAGCGCGCAAATTATACTGTTGTTAACATTTTGAGGAGAATGTTCTAGGAAATGTGTCCGTTTGGGATATAATGCTACTTATAGACATCTTGGCCTATAATGCTGCGTATTATCGCACCATAAAGGAGTCCCTATTTTATCGAGAGAGACAGAGAGGATTTTTAGAGATCCTCTTGTACCCTACACTATGTTAGAAAAAAAATCAGCAGCCCTGGTATGATATTTACTCCTATAAAGAGGAAATGGCTGTATTTGCAAGGAACGTTTATGATATTTACTCCTATAAAGAGGAAATGACTGCAATTGCAAGGAAAGTTTATGATATTTACTCCTATAAAGAGGAAATGGTTGTAATTGCAAGGAAGTTTATGATATTTACTCCTATAAAGAGGAAATGGTTGTAATTGCAAGGAAGTTTATGATATTTACTCCTATAAAGAGGAAATGGATGTAATGCAAGGAAAGTTTATGATATTGACTCCTATGAAGAGGAAATGGATGTAATGCAAGGAAAGTTTATGATAGATGCCAGGTTTACATTGAAAAAGGTAGAGAAGAAATAGAAAAGAAATACAAAGCTTCAAAATCAAAACTATCAACGTTGGAGACAGTGTTCCTCAAACGAGACCACAGAAAAAAGTAAATAAAAAGTTGTAACTTATTTTTGATGGACCCTACAGGGTAATAAAGAAGATCAGTGATATAATGGTATAAATTATAAACCTCAGCACTAGTAAGGTTTCAACGGTCCCCACAGATAGAGTAAAAGTCATTCATGAAGATTGCATCGACGTGCAGCAATGTCCAACGATTAGGCGAGCATACCCTTTAAATCCAGAGACAGACACTGATCTATTCTTTGCATTGCACAACCCTGAAATCGCTGAGAAAAATTCTACCGAAAATGATAACTCGTAGCGGAGAGGTGACTGCTACTCATGACACATTAAATAATGTTCGTTCTACAACAGCAATAAACAGCTGATGCACAGGCCCTACCTTCTCAGGTTACTCCCAAACTTTCAGAGCCACCTCGGCATAGATACAGCCTTCGCTCTTCGACGGTACAAGAGTTGCTTAATGTAGTGTCAAAACTAATACGATATAAAACAGGAATAATGTATAAGGATGAAAATGCAATAATTGAGCGGAATTATGACGAAATAAACCACAGATTGATTTGACTCTTTCGGTGTACGACTCATTGACGCAACACGTGCTGGCCAAAGTTTCACACCAACATACTATCTATATTATAGTCCTCACAGACAGAGACTATAGTACCGTTTAGCCTTACAGAAGATGTTTTAGCTGCATTATATAAAGCACGGATTTTAACTGCTTCGTTACTTGAAATGTTATTCAAATGTCACCTGAGTATCCAGCTGTAAAAGCAATAAAATACACACTCTTTAATTTTGAAAAAGACTTCAGTTCATTGTTGCATCATCTAAGAAAAGTTTTAGGCTATGTGATGACTACTAATCAAAACAAGCTGCATGCTTCTATGATTTCTAAAAAATAAAAAAATAAACGGGAAATAATTATTTTTGAGGATCCTTGTCTAATAACCTATTTGGTACCGCGACCCAGGCTCAAGTTGATGCTATTCATGGAAAAATAGAATACTAGAGTCATTAACTGAGAAAATTTTATATAGTTAAATGTTTATTATGGAAAACTCAACATCGTTAAGTAATATGCATGCCATGCTATATGCCTTTAATAGGCTATATTCAGCTGTAGATGTATTGAACCAAGTTGTGCGCCAATTTTCTATAGACTTTGGCATTAGGAAGAGAAACAAGCTCCTACAGGCATTGTTGTATTTTGACTTAGCATTGAGACACATAAGACCAGGTATACAAGATTTAAAGTTCAGTCTGCAGGCTCCCCTGCAAACATACATAACTCCAACCATTATGTGAGACAAACAGTTGTTCAGCACCTTAAAGAAATCCTAGGTTCGGCCTACAGGTCTGTTGTGCCTTGCAGTTCTTGATGTTTTAGCTCTATATAGGATGTAATAACTGTCCTCCAGGACAACGGCTTTGCACGATTCTCGTAATTTCTATTTCACCAAACCTTTGCGAGGAGATCCGATTGACACCTTTGATGTCTTTCGAATCGACTCCCTTCCATTTTCTGTGCAGAATAGCACTTACTTTCTTATGTATAGAGAATAGTGTGAATAGGAAAATATATTTTATGCTTTCTAGTATAAAACACTGTAACAAGAATAACCATATGTTAGTTTGTCCTCCCACAGGCCCCTTCCATGAGGCTAGTGACGCAGCCTCTTGTGAATCGGGTGCTTTCAAGAAACATGAGTCAGTGATCAACCTCTGCCACACAATGATCTTGAAAACATTTCCCCCTATGTTTATAAAAGGTCCTGGCTACTGGACCTGTTCACTTGCCTCCCCCATCACTCTGACACTCACATGCCCTACCAATCCTGTAAACAGACGTACTGTCAGCCTGACGGATAATGGGATATTGATGCTTCGGCAAGGTTCTCTTCGCAGTGCTGAGTCCATCCCCCTACAGGAGCTAACAGCTGGCTTGCAGCCCCTAAATTATGTGGTCGAGCCGGATCAGCCCTTTCAACCCGCAATCCATTGGTGGATTGTCTTCGCCATTGTCGTGATCCTAGTTCTTCTGCTGGTGACGTCTGCCGTGGGGTACTCCTATGTCCTACGCTACGCACGACGCCGCCTAATTCCAGACTCGAACCAACTGCAGACATTGCAAGGCGTATCTTCTCCACCAACACCTGTGAGATCTCAGGGGCGAGATCTTCCGGAAGGGGAAGTATGTCAGGACCCAGAAGACGAGGAAACAGAGGAGTGAGATATACAACTGTGTAAACATCTGACAGGACAAACACTAACAAAAAGGGTGACATATATACAGAGCTGGGCGCGTTACTGGATATCGGGTAGTCCGGTACCGCTCCTCCGCACCTCGAAACACATATAGTCCGTACCTGTACTTCCGCGCCTAAATTTTTTTCACTCGTTCCGGTACCGCACCTCCGCACCTCCGGTACCGTACCCAAAACTATTAAAGCGCGCCTGAAAAATCTAGTCCGTACCTTAAAAAAAAGAAATACAAGGCAATACTGCAGCAGCATTATTATTATCATTATTATTATTATTATTACCATTATTTTTGTTATCATTATTGTCATTTTAACGCATAGAATCTCCACCACCTGAAGTAAAGTAACTACTTTTACACTCATCATAATTATCATACCTCAGTACACATGCAACACCGGGCCGTAAATCTGAATAAGTGACGTCACTCAAGTGGCGGGAAAACATACCCTGCAGCACAGACCGCGTAAACGACCGGAAGTATTACTGCAGAGCGCGGACTGTTTGTCGTTTTCATTTTTTTTATCCTTGAAAACCTCAGGTGCGGAGGTACGGACTTAAAATACTGCCGTTCCGCACCTGTTACTTCCGCACTTTTGAAAAACTTTCCGCACTTCGGACCTCCGCACCTCGTTTAAAGGTCCGCAGGTCCGGAGGAGCGGAGGTGCGGACAGAGGTACGGAAGTGCCCAGCTCTGCATATATATAAGTGTAAACATCTCAAGTACCAAAGAGGGGAAACAACGAGGGTAAAGGAAAACAGATACCCAGACTCAGATACAGAAAACAGATACCCAGTAGGCGTGGTCACAAAGTGTGAACAACCATTGAAAAAGACTCTGACCCGTGACGTCAGTCGTGGCGACATGTTATGAGTCAATAATTTAACAGAAAAATCACTGAGGGAGTGTCTTAAGACTGACTCACGAATAGCAGGAGAAGTAAAACAATACAACATAATGAGCGAGCATATGGGTGTGACAGGAAGTATTGGCCATTGGTTATGTAGAAAATTAAGGGCGTGTCAAGGATGTAAGTCCGCCTAAAGCAAAGAAAAATGTGGCCTAGAAATCAGTGGTATGGGTAGACCGAGCTTGGTTCTCTCCTCAAGCAGACCTGCTACTCACTCAGCCGAGAATGGCTGTTGTGATCTTAATCGTGAGTAGAAATTCGAGAATCTAAGGGAAACCGACTGTATTGTCCTGGAGATTATAATGTAGGAGATGTGAAGTAGGATTGTGAGTGGGACAGGATTGTGATTATTTGTTTGCGATGTAAAGCAAAGGTAAAACCACTGGGTGTGGTATTTGGTGCTTCCGTGACTTGTAGTAGATTATACTATAGGAATGAGTAGTAGGATTTTGTGAAGAGAGTACATAATGATTGTGATGTAAGCAGAGAGATACAAACCACTGCTTGTGGAACGACGAGTGTTATTATTATTGGCAACAATTGAGCACATATTGTAGTATTATGTTTTAAGACATGTCGTTTGTCATATGTTGCATCCATTGCTGAATATGCCAGTGTTATGATCGTCTGAGCAAAGAATATTGCGTAAGGCAATTACTTTCATTTAATTTTAAATAAATGTATATTTTCTTTTTCCCTTGTTTATCCCCGAACACCAGCCTCCAATAACAACTTAAGCCGGATCACGCTACCAGGGATACGAGACGGTGAGATCATTTATGGAGTAATTAATGAGTGATAAAAGAGTTGATTTAATACAAGAAAAGAAGGGTCTAAAACTGGCGGCAGCGGTATAGGGATAAATAGGGACATGTGCTTACAGTGCTTTTGTTTAATTTACTCTGACGAGAAAACGCCTCTTATTTCCATTAAGCTTTGCTCGTTTTAAGTGGCGGAAATAATAGTGACGATTTAATTATATAATTAATGGTTCTTCCGGAGGACATGGACTTTGACGATATGGTAATGGAAACTCTGGCCAACCACTGTTGTTCTGTAGTGCAATGGGTAGCACGCGACTCAACCGAGAATTCATGAGTTCCTTCCCGGGCGGAGTGGAGAGGGATGGGCAGTCTCTCTCCACCCGCGCCGCGATCCACTCCTCAGTGAGAGGGTGTCAGGTGACAGGCAGCGGCAGCGTCCTGCCTCCCAGGTTTGTTTGTTGTAGGATTGTTACCCCAGGATGGAGGGGAACACGGGGCTCTACGCCTCACAGGGTGGTGGTGTGCCGCGGCGGGCATGCAGCCATAGAGTGACTTTATAAAGGCCTAACCCGCGTCCCCCAGGTGGGAAGTGTAGAGTATGATCTAGAAAAAATGTGAAATACTAAGAAAAGTGTGAGGTATGGATAAAAAGTCATGAATGAAAAATAAAAAATGAAGCATATGGACAATAGTGTGAAGTATTAAGATAAATGTGTGAAGTAAGAGAATCAGAGGAAGAGGAGGCCAGGGTAGTGCCCCCCTCAGTTATCTACTACAAATAACATTAAATAAACAAATGAAAATAAATAAAGAAATAAATAAATATGCACACTTGCAGTGGAAAAAACGGAAAATGAGCGAAGAACAAAACAGGGAGTAACCTTTAATATAATAAGATGAAGGCTACAACGAAGAAGGGAGTAACCTTTAATATAATAAGATGAAGGCTATAACGAAGAAGGGAGTAACCTTTAATATAATAAGATGAAGGCTATAACGAAGAAGGAGTAACCTTTAATATAATAAGATGAAGGCTATAACGAAGAAGGAGTAACCTTTAATATAATAAGATGAAGGCTATAACGAACAAGGAGTAACCTTTAATATAATGAAGGCTAGAACAAACAATGGAGTATCCTTTAATATAATAAGATGAAGGCTATAACGAACAAGGGAGTAACCTTTAATATAATAAGATGAAGGCTATAACGAACAAGGGAGTAACCTTTAATATAATTAATGAAGGCTATAACGAACAAGGGAGTAACCTTTAATATAATAAGATGAAGGCTATAACGAACAAGGGAGTAACCGCCTCACATAAATATAAGGAAAAGAAGGCTATAACAAACAAGGGAGTGACCTTAAAAATAATGACAAGAAGGCTATAATTAACATGACTCAAGAGTAACTTTGGTAGGCAGATCGCACTACTCATGATAATACATATGCAAAAGTGGCAGCGCTCCTAGAAACAGGAGCGTGCGTGAGTTTTTAACGGATGAATTTATTAAAGAATTAGGGCTCGCAGTAAATGACTGTGAAGCGAAACCCGTGAATATTGTCTCTGTGCAAAGATACCATATTGAAAATGACGGTAAAAGACAAGTTATTATGGAAGGAAAAAGTAGTTTCCAAGACTTATTGATAACACGCGATGTAGATTTGCCGACTCATATTATGTTGAGTACTGATTTGTCGTGTAGCACGAGATTATTTTGAAAACATTGCAACTAAATGAGGAACAAAAGAACGATGCTGATAATAGCAGGGGAAACCATACAATTATGCCAGGAAAAATGTCTTATATCTAGAGGTGAAGGATCTTAGCTAAATGTAGATGGAAATGAAGAAGGTCTCACTGAAAATAAGGCCGTACGTTGCCAAGCAGCGGAACCTTTGCAACTGAATGCATCTGTTGCAGGTTACATAACGCTAGTGACGCAACTACAGGCAAGTGAAGCTTTATTTGAGCCTTGTGTTAGTACTCCTCAGGCTAGAGTCTTGTGCTCAGGGATAGTTAAGTTAACCCCTTCATCTGACAATCAAAGATCTTATGTCACTGTGCCGTATTTGAATATTGAAAGTGAGTGTAAAGATAGATGATAATACAACGTTAGGATTTGTGAAGTCTGTCACTCATGAGCTATACGCTGATCTGCCACAAGTATCTAGTGTACAGACCGCTGACACAGCTAAAACAGACTTGAAGCCCGCAGAGCTTGAAGTAAGGAAGAAAAGCCTCTATCAAATTGTTGACGCTAAATTCCCAAGTGAAGAGAGAATCAGGTTTTAAAGTCCTTAATAGATAAATATATAACCGTGTTTTCCACAGAACAAGAACCATTAACAGTAACGCCCTATTTTTTAAGCACCATCAAGCAAAACACTGATGAAGTAGTGTACAGGCGTCCATATAACATTCATATCAGTTATCATGACAGAGTAAATGAACAACTTATATCGCTCCAGCAACAGGGTGTGATCCGCCCTTCGCGATCACCCTGTAATGCCCCACTTATCCCAGTGCCAAAAAAAAGATGGAGGACTACGACCTTGTCTGGACTTCCGGGCACTTAATAAAACACTACGGGACGACCGGTACCCACTCCCTAATATACCTACCATACTCAATCAATTGGGAGATAGTAAGGTTTTTTTTTCATGCCTAGACTTGAAACAGGGTTACCATCAAATCCCCCAAGATCAAATCAGCAAAGAGAAGACGGCATTTTCTTCTCCAGCAGGACATTGGGAATTTACTTCCCTCCCCTTTGGCCTTAAAACAGCCCCGTCCTGCTTCAAGAAAATAATAAACACTGTCCTTACAGGACTATTAAGCAACAAGGTTCAGGTGTACCTTGATGACATAATTATCCTGGGCGATATATTTTCTAATCACGCAGATAACTTAGAACAAAGTCTGGATCGCTTAAAGGAAGCCAAACTGACTCTTAAGATGGAGAAGTGTAAGTTTTTTAAGGACAAAGTAGATTACCTGGGCCATGCCATCCGCTCAGAGGGAATAAGACCTCAGTCTAGCAAGCTGGAGGCCATACAAAACGTCCCGGCCCCTCAAACTGTTCATGATTTACAGTCATTTCTTGGATTGACTAATTATTATCGCAAATTTATTGCAAATTATTCACAAATTGTTGCTCCTTTTCTAAAGATTTACAAAGGGAAGAAAGGTACACAAAAAATAAATAAATAAATAAATAAATAAATAAATAAAACTCCACTCATATGGACGGATGAAACAAAAATTGCGTTCTCAACCCTTAAGGATAGAACGCTTGGTACAGTCACTCTACGCATCCTACTACAATACTGGTGGAGTATTGCAATAACAGGATAATGATGATAAACTAAGACCTGTATATTTTTTTGTGAGAAATTGAATACGGCAGAACAGCGGAACAGTATAGTTGACCGAGAGGCTTTAACTGTAATTTATGGGTTACACGTAAACCCCCCATTAATACTGGGTTACCCTGTTGAGATCCACACGGATCACAGACCTTTAGTCTGGTTGTTACAGGTGACTAGTCCCAACGGCAGGATAGCTAGATGGCAGACTCTCATGAATGAGTATGGTTTTACAATCAATCATTTGCCTGGCAAGGAAAATATAGTAGCAGATTTTTTTTATCAAGGATGAAGGCTCACAGGACACTGAGATTGAATTAGAAGGACACGCGCGATAATGTTTGTGGATGGGGAACAACAAAAACCGTGGAACACGTGGATAATGAGGGGCAAGGTATTCCACTAGTGTAGAAAAAGAAACAGGCGCCGAAAAATGAGAAAATAAAATATATGATATGTATGGACCTGAATAGTGAGTGTATTGGCCACACACTTGACTGGAGTATTCAGGAGATTAGTGAGCTGCGTGATGAGCAGCCAGCATATAGGTATGCTAAAAGAAGGCAGCCCCATGAAGGAAAATTGAGCAAAGACTCAGAGAAAAAAGGCATAATGTGAGATGCCGCCCCTGTTAGAGGTACAGGTGGAAAATATGTTAGATTGTGTTGAAGATGGGCATAATGTGAGATGCCGCCCCTGTTAGAGGTACAGGTGGAAAATGTGTTATATTGTGTTGAAGATGGGCATAATGTGAGATGCCGCCCCTGTTAGAGGTACAGGTGGAAAATGTGTTATATTGTGTTGAAGATGGGCATAATGTGAGATGCCGCCCCTGTTAGAGGTACAGGTGGAAAATGTGTTATATTGTGTTGAAGATGGGCATAATGTGAGATGCCGCCCCTGTTAGAGGTACAGGTGGAAAATGTGTTATATTGTGTTGAAGATGAGCATAATGTTAGAGGTACAGGTGGAAAATGTGCTATATTGTGTTGAAGATGGGCATAATGTAAGATGCCGCCCTTGTCAGAGTTACAGGTGGAAATAAATGATGTGTTTTAGTGAGTCCGTACGGAGAAGCCACTAAGGTGGTGATTCTACCCCCCAAGTATTTCCAAGGCGATAACTCTGGCTCATTCGTCGCCACTGCAGGGCACGGAGGAACCAAAGTTACGTTATGTCGATGTAGAAAGTTCGCTTTCTGGCCTGGAATGAAACGGGATGTAGAAAATTATGTAAGGAAGTGCGTCATGGTAGTCGTTTTAAAAGTGAGTTGGGAACTTGCACCCTGCTCCTTGGCGGCAATATCCAGACGTCACCGCTCCTATATGAAGAATACACATGGACCTTGTGGGTCCCATGGGTGTATCGGACAATGGGGTTCGATACGTACTGCCAATAGTTGATGTTTTAAATATGTAGTTGATTACAGTACCCTTACGGAGTAAGGAAGCCCGCGAAATGGCAAGGGCGTTGTACGTGGATGTTGTTTGTGTACACGGTGTTCCTCAGACAGTTGTTACAGGTCAAGGTTCAGAGTTCGTTAATTCCGTGATGCAGGAGATAAATTAGAAGCTACCTGTGCGACACGCGAATAACGGCTTACCATACAAATGGAAATGGAATAATAAAGCGCGCAAATTATACTGTTGTTAACATTTTGAGGAGAATGTTCTAGGAAATGTGTCCGTTTGGGATATAATGCTACTTATAGACATCTTGGCCTATAATGCTGCGTATTATCGCACCATAAAGGAGTCCCTATTTTATCGAGAGAGACAGAGAGGATTTTTAGAGATCCTCTTGTACCCTACACTATGTTAGAAAAAAAATCAGCAGCCCTGGTATGATATTTACTCCTATAAAGAGGAAATGGCTGTATTTGCAAGGAACGTTTATGATATTTACTCCTATAAAGAGGAAATGACTGCAATTGCAAGGAAAGTTTATGATATTTACTCCTATAAAGAGGAAATGGTTGTAATTGCAAGGAAGTTTATGATATTTACTCCTATAAAGAGGAAATGGTTGTAATTGCAAGGAAGTTTATGATATTTACTCCTATAAAGAGGAAATGGATGTAATGCAAGGAAAGTTTATGATATTGACTCCTATGAAGAGGAAATGGATGTAATGCAAGGAAAGTTTATGATAGATGCCAGGTTTACATTGAAAAAGGTAGAGAAGAAATAGAAAAGAAATACAAAGCTTCAAAATCAAAACTATCAACGTTGGAGACAGTGTTCCTCAAACGAGACCACAGAAAAAAGTAAATAAAAAGTTGTAACTTATTTTTGATGGACCCTACAGGGTAATAAAGAAGATCAGTGATATAATGGTATAAATTATAAACCTCAGCACTAGTAAGGTTTCAACGGTCCCCACAGATAGAGTAAAAGTCATTCATGAAGATTGCATCGACGTGCAGCAATGTCCAACGATTAGGCGAGCATACCCTTTAAATCCAGAGACAGACACTGATCTATTCTTTGCATTGCACAACCCTGAAATCGCTGAGAAAAATTCTACCGAAAATGATAACTCGTAGCGGAGAGGTGACTGCTACTCATGACACATTAAATAATGTTCGTTCTACAACAGCAATAAACAGCTGATGCACAGGCCCTACCTTCTCAGGTTACTCCCAAACTTTCAGAGCCACCTCGGCATAGATACAGCCTTCGCTCTTCGACGGTACAAGAGTTGCTTAATGTAGTGTCAAAACTAATACGATATAAAACAGGAATAATGTATAAGGATGAAAATGCAATAATTGAGCGGAATTATGACGAAATAAACCACAGATTGATTTGACTCTTTCGGTGTACGACTCATTGACGCAACACGTGCTGGCCAAAGTTTCACACCAACATACTATCTATATTATAGTCCTCACAGACAGAGACTATAGTACCGTTTAGCCTTACAGAAGATGTTTTAGCTGCATTATATAAAGCACGGATTTTAACTGCTTCGTTACTTGAAATGTTATTCAAATGTCACCTGAGTATCCAGCTGTAAAAGCAATAAAATACACACTCTTTAATTTTGAAAAAGACTTCAGTTCATTGTTGCATCATCTAAGAAAAGTTTTAGGCTATGTGATGACTACTAATCAAAACAAGCTGCATGCTTCTATGATTTCTAAAAAATAAAAAAATAAACGGGAAATAATTATTTTTTGAGGATCCTTGTCTAATAACCTATTTGGTACCGCGACCCAGGCTCAAGTTGATGCTATTCATGGAAAAATAGAATACTAGAGTCATTAACTGAGAAAATTTTATATAGTTAAATGTTTATTATGGAAAACTCAACATCGTTAAGTAATATGCATGCCATGCTATATGCCTTTAATAGGCTATATTCAGCTGTAGATGTATTGAACCAAGTTGTGCGCCAATTTTCTATAGACTTTGGCATTAGGAAGAGAAACAAGCTCCTACAGGCATTGTTGTATTTTGACTTAGCATTGAGACACATAAGACCAGGTATACAAGATTTAAAGTTCAGTCTGCAGGCTCCCCTGCAAACATACATAACTCCAACCATTATGTGAGACAAACAGTTGTTCAGCACATTAAAGAAAGCCTAGGTTCGGCCTCCAGGTCTTTTGTGCCTTGCAGTTCTTGATTTTTTAGCTCTATATAGGGATGTAATAACTGTCCTCCAGGACAACGGCTTTGCACGATTCTCGTAATTTCTATTTCACCAAACCTTTGCGAGGAGATCCGATTGACACCTTTGATGTCTTTCGAATCGACTCCCTTCCATTTTCTGTGCAGAATAGCACTTACTTTCTTATGTATAGAGAGAATAGTGTGAATAGGAAAATATATTTTATGCTTTCTAGTATAAAACACTGTAACAAGAATAACCATATGTTAGTTTGTCCTCCCACAGGCCCCTTCCATGAGGCTAGTGACGCAGCCTCTTGTGAATCGGGTGCTTTCAAGAAACATGAGTCAGTGATCAACCTCTGCCACACAATGATCTTGAAAACATTTCCCCCTATGTTTATAAAAGGTCCTGGCTACTGGACCTGTTCACTTGCCTCCCCCATCACTCTGACACTCACATGCCCTACCAATCCTGTAAACAGACGTACTGTCAGCCTGACGGATAATGGGATATTGATGCTTCGGCAAGGTTCTCTTCGCAGTGCTGAGTCCATCCCCCTACAGGAGCTAACAGCTGGCTTGCAGCCCCTAAATTATGTGGTCGAGCCGGATCAGCCCTTTCAACCCGCAATCCATTGGTGGATTGTCTTCGCCATTGTCGTGATCCTAGTTCTTCTGCTGGTGACGTCTGCCGTGGGGTACTCCTATGTCCTACGCTACGCACGACGCCGCCTAATTCCAGACTCGAACCAACTGCAGACATTGCAAGGCGTATCTTCTCCACCAACACCTGTGAGATCTCAGGGGCGAGATCTTCCGGAAGGGGAAGTATGTCAGGACCCAGAAGACGAGGAAACAGAGGAGTGAGATATACAACTGTGTAAACATCTGACAGGACAAACACTAACAAAAAGGGTGACATATATACAGAGCTGGGCGCGTTACTGGATATCGGGTAGTCCGGTACCGCTCCTCCGCACCTCGAAACACATATAGTCCGTACCTGTACTTCCGCGCCTAAATTTTTTTCACTCGTTCCGGTACCGCACCTCCGCACCTCCGGTACCGTACCCAAAACTATTAAAGCGCGCCTGAAAAATCTAGTCCGTACCTTAAAAAAAAGAAATACAAGGCAATACTGCAGCAGCATTATTATTATCATTATTATTATTATTATTATTACCATTATTTTTGTTATCATTATTGTCATTTTAACGCATAGAATCTCCACCACCTGAAGTAAAGTAACTACTTTTACACTCATCATAATTATCATACCTCAGTACACATGCAACACCGGGCCGTAAATCTGAATAAGTGACGTCACTCAAGTGGCGGGAAAACATACCCTGCAGCACAGACCGCGTAAACGACCGGAAGTATTACTGCAGAGCGCGGACTGTTTGTCGTTTTCATTTTTTTTATCCTTGAAAACCTCAGGTGCGGAGGTACGGACTTAAAATACTGCCGTTCCGCACCTGTTACTTCCGCACTTTTGAAAAACTTTCCGCACTTCGGACCTCCGCACCTCGTTTAAAGGTCCGCAGGTCCGGAGGAGCGGAGGTGCGGACAGAGGTACGGAAGTGCCCAGCTCTGCATATATATAAGTGTAAACATCTCAAGTACCAAAGAGGGGAAACAACGAGGGTAAAGGAAAACAGATACCCAGACTCAGATACAGAAAACAGATACCCAGTAGGCGTGGTCACAAAGTGTGAACAACCATTGAAAAAGACTCTGACCCGTGACGTCAGTCGTGGCGACATGTTATGAGTCAATAATTTAACAGAAAAATCACTGAGGGAGTGTCTTAAGACTGACTCACGAATAGCAGGAGAAGTAAAACAATACAACATAATGAGCGAGCATATGGGTGTGACAGGAAGTATTGGCCATTGGTTATGTAGAAAATTAAGGGCGTGTCAAGGATGTAAGTCCGCCTAAAGCAAAGAAAAATGTGGCCTAGAAATCAGTGGTATGGGTAGACCGAGCTTGGTTCTCTCCTCAAGCAGACCTGCTACTCACTCAGCCGAGAATGGCTGTTGTGATCTTAATCGTGAGTAGAAATTCGAGAATCTAAGGGAAACCGACTGTATTGTCCTGGAGATTATAATGTAGGAGATGTGAAGTAGGATTGTGAGTGGGACAGGATTGTGATTATTTGTTTGCGATGTAAAGCAAAGGTAAAACCACTGGGTGTGGTATTTGGTGCTTCCGTGACTTGTAGTAGATTATACTATAGGAATGAGTAGTAGGATTTTGTGAAGAGAGTACATAATGATTGTGATGTAAGCAGAGAGATACAAACCACTGCTTGTGGAACGACGAGTGTTATTATTATTGGCAACAATTGAGCACATATTGTAGTATTATGTTTTAAGACATGTCGTTTGTCATATGTTACATCCATTGCTGAATATGCCAGTGTTATGATCGTCTGAGCAAAGAATATTGCGTAAGGCAATTACTTTCATTTAATTTTAAATAAACGTATATTTTCTTTTTCCCTTGTTTATCCCCGAACACCAGTCTCCAATAACAACTTAAGCCGGATCACGCTACCAGGGATACGAGACGGTGAGATCATTTATGGAGTAATTAATGAGTGATAAAAGAGTTGATTTAATACAAGAAAAGAAGGGTCTAAAATTAATGCATTTCTTGAAGAAACAGTGCTTGCTCTCAAATCGTAAGGTCCAAAGGTGAATTAAAGGTCCAAATTCCATTATTAGCCTAGGAGGGTGCTTCAGGAAGTGGTGCTTTGGTCTTTACATTGGGAAAGCTGATGTATCTGCTCTCCAGGCACTCATCAATGAGCACATCAAGATAAGCTATTTGAGAATCCTTAATTCGATGGGCACAAACAAGTTCTACAATGTCATGGAGTAACAAAAACTGCTGCCAAACTGGATCATTTGCATCCTGAATCTTGTCACTAATAATTACTGGCAACAACCTAATCAAGTACCAGTTTTGAACAGCTTTGCTCCCTAATTTATCACCTCTTACATTTAAATGGCAGGGCTTTGAGCTGGCATCTGTGTCAAGATAATGAAAACTATCCAATCGCTGGTTGAGCTCTGAATAGGTAGACCATTTTTTTTCTCTTGCAAGATTCTGTATGATTATAGCTGCATCATAATTGGCAATTCCTTCAAATAAATCATGAGCCAAACAAGGTGGAAGGCCTGAATTACACACATAGTAATAATTTAAGGAGTTGAAAGAAGAATCAAATTTAATGGCATTGATCATATAATATGAGGCACAGTCCTCCTCTGAAAGGCGTTGAATGGCTAAATTATAATTTTAACTTGTCCTCTTTGTACTGACACATAAAGGATCAGAGAGAAAGTCAGCTGAGGAGATGGTACAGTATCGGCAGAAATGCTCCATTGTACTAAAATTTTCTGCAAACCCACCAATACTTTGAGCACCTAAATTATCACCTAATATACAGAACAAAGTGCCTTGCAAAACTTGATTATTAATTTCAATTCCATTGGTTTCAGTGTACTTCAAATTTTCCATTAATTTATGAAATATTCTTTCATGGCCAAAATGTTTCAAATCTTTCTTTTTTACATAACATCACAAGAAGAGTGTTATCAACCACATAATGGAGATAAGGTCTAAAATTTCCTAGTGTCATGTACACAGCAAGGATTTTATGCTTTGCCTTACTTGAACCAAGTGGATTGCAAATTTCAAGGCTATCTTGATAAAGTATAATCCTTAATGAGTTAGGCTTATCTCTGAATAGTACATTATTCTTGAAGGCAAGTCCATCAGTAATATCTCTGAAGCACTCTTCACCTGAACCTTCATTCTCATTCTGCATTGTTACTCTGAATTTATTACAAACAGATTCATCTGTAAAAAGACTTCTTATTTTTTCACTTATTGGTATATAATGAAATGAGCATTCTCTGTTAAACTGATTTTTTCCTAGATGACGACACTGTGGCTCAACATACTTAAAATTTTCTTTGAAAAATGAAGTGCGGCTATAACCAGATCTAAGGGGCCCACGGCTGCAATTGAGAAAGACATCTGATCCATAAATATCACTGATTATATATTTATGTTTATCCTCAGGAATACAAAGTTCTTGCAAAGAGTCAGTTAGTTTTAGTATGGAAAATTTAAGACTAAAGCTGTGAATATTCTGAAACTCTTCATCTATATACTGAATGACTGAGGACGGTAGCAAGTGTTTTGCTTGTAGTTTCAAATAAAACAAAGCTATATTTCTTAAGAATAGGTTTTCATCTTCAAGAGTACCAATGATTTCAGAGTCCATATATGAGACATCATGTTCTGTTTCTGGTGAATGTTCCGTTGCAGTACTTGAGCTTGTACAAGACTCTATCATGATGTCATGCACTGAATTGCTTCTATGATGTCTGGATAAATGTGCAGAAAATGAGGGCTTCTTAGAAAATTCCTGGCACATGGTAAAAGGACACTGTATTATTACACCATTAGTTATATCCTGTCTTAAGTGCTTCAGTAATTCCTGCATTTCACTGCATATTTGTGGCACCTTGCTACATTGCACTGTAATGGACCAATATTGGCTGCTAATAACTGATCAGAAACCTTGTGTGACTTCACGCCTTGATGATCACGATAGACATGAGTTCTAAATGCTGTGTATGAAGGCATTTCACTCTTGCATCCCTTAACAGGGCATTTGAATAGTTTTGAATAATCATTTGAGTGGAACTGACAATGCTCTACATAACCCTTCATTGTCCTAGAAATATGACTGCACAAAGGACATGCAAATTATGTGTCCATTGTGAACAAGATTCAACCATCAGCAATTATGAGAAACCCAGACGGGAAGAGTCACATGCAGCAGAACTAGCAGAATTTTAAAACTGCTATGATTTAACAACTGACTACCACTTTAATCTATTACCACAAAGTGCAGTACATGCATTTGAGACAGTACATCTCATCCACTCACAGCAATAAGGGATGAAATCCACGGAAACGACACAAGAGAGGAGGAAGCCGGGTGTCAGTGAGACGCG
>NW_026110519.1:708269-743269 GCF_024679095.1 Eriocheir sinensis
AGACTCGTTGATCAGATAGCTTCAAGAGTGGAACCGAAAGTCGATGGAATGCCAGGAGTCAGGTGCTTTTGGGCTTTTATCGAGATCGTGGCGTTGTAGGAATGGTGTGTTTGGGGGACCTTTGATTTATAGGAGCTGCATCATTGTACTTTGGAGAGAGAGAGAGAGAGAAAGAGAGAGAGAGAGAGAGAGAGAGAGAGAGAGAGAGAGAGAGAGAGAGAAAGAGAGAGAGAGAGAGAGAGAGAGAGAGAGAAAGAGAGAGAGAGAGAGAGGGAGAAGAGAGAGAGTGAGAGAGAGAGAGAGATGAGAGAGAGAGAGAGAGAGAGAGAGAGAGAGAGAGAGAGAGAGAAAGAGAGAGAGAGAGAGAGAGAGAGAGAGAGAGAGAGGAGAGAGAGAGAGGAGAGAGAGAGAGAGAGAGAGAGAGAGAGAGAGAGAGAGAGAGAGAGAGAGAGAGAGAGAGAGAGAGAGAGAGAGAGAGAGAGAGAGAGAGAGAAAGAGAGAGAGAGAGAGAGAGAGAGAGAGAGAGAGAGAGAGAGAGAGAGAGAGAGAGAGAGAGAGAGAGAGAGAGAGAGAGAGAGAGAAAGAGAGAGAGAGAGATAGAGAGAGAGAGAGAGAGAGAGATTGTGTAATGAGATGCTAAGCGGACCTTGTAATCTACTAGTACAGTGCGCGCCATTGGATATTTGGGTATGAAGTTAACGACGCCCTGAACTCGGGGTTGTTACTTACAGATTATTACTGATCAAACATGTTAAGATTCTCCAATAAAGGAGCGGCTTCTCGGCTATCGCTGGCGGCATCAGTTACGAATATGACAGGAAGCTCAGTGGAGTGTCATAAACTCACAAGTAATCCTTTCTCTCGTAAATATCAATACAACATTTATAACTGTAAATCACATATGAAAGAGGGACTACGGAGCTGTATTTTTGTTTATTACAGTTTAATGAAGGCTTGATTTGTTGATAAATCTAACGCACACACTCTCAACAATTCATATACATAATGATGCAATAATATGACATCTAGAATACCTTAATACGAACATGCAAACCTACCCTGTCATGTTATATAGTAATAGGGTCCATCACTTCATAGTGAGGTAATAAGACATATTGATAGTCTTCGAAATATTTGCATTAACAAAGAGAATATGCCCAGCCCTCTTTACCCTCCCATCTGCTGCTAAACCCCAGTGCTCGTCCTGTTCCCTCGGCCGACGATCCCTTCAACCCTATATTTGCCTTTGCAGGTAACAATGAGCTGATGATTGCCTATAGAAAAAGAAAAAAAAGACTTCTCATAGTCTATACCAACTACCAGAAGTTTAACGGGGAACTCTGTAGTTCAGCACAGTTCATGGATCGGTGAGTCCCAAGGTTCTATTAATTGGCAGAATAGCGATTATTTTTTTGGCGTCTGCACACATTGATTACGAAGTTTCGATGCTGCCCGTGTACCCTTAAGCACTTCATCGCCCAGTTGTCCTCGGCGTTGGGTTTCGCGGCGGCGCCCTGGGCTATGAACGTTTCTTTATGGTCGCGGCACGACTTGGAAGACTGGACCCAACCAGTTTATCGTGTTTCATAATAACCGTTCCATTATGAAAGAGGGACTACGGAGCTGTATTTTGTTTATTGTGCTTCTAATGGAAGGTTTGATTTTGTTGATAAATCTAACGCACACACTCAACAATCTTATACACATACGATGCAATAATATGATACTCAGAATACCTTACTACGAATGATGCAAACCTTGGCCCTGTCATGTTATAGTAATAGGTCCATCATCATAGTGACAGTAATAAGACATATATTGATAATCTTCGAAATATTTGCATTACCAAAGAGAACATGCCCAGCCCCCCTTTACCCTCCCATTCACAAGCAAACCCCCAGTGCTCGTCCTGTTCCCCTCGGGCCGACGATCCCCTTCAACCCCTATATCGGCCTTGTAACAATGAGCTGATGATTGCCTATAGAAAAAGAAAAAAAAGACTTCCTCTACAGTCTACACCAACTACCAGAAGTCAACGGGAACTCTGTGTCTGGTGCTACAGTTCATGGATCGGTGAGTCCCAAGGTTCATTAATTGGCAGGTCAGGCGACGGAGCTTTTTTGGCGTCTGCACACATTGATTACGAAGTCCGATGCTGTCTATGTGTACCCTACACTTCATCGCCCAGTTGTCCTCGGCGTTGGGTTTCGCGGCGCCCTTGGGCTATGAACGTTTCTTTATGGTCGCGGCACGACTTGGAAGACTGACCCAACTAGTTTATCGTGTTTCTGTTGGCCAACTGTTCCATTCTTGTACATTCATAATTTTTCTTATCTGTGAAGTATCACCAACAGTTGATTACTTATACGATAAGTTATCGAACTGCAATGTTGGGGTGACTGAGATTCAGGAAAGTCTGATTAGTGGTAGTTTATTTATTTGTTTTGTACCGAATGGACTGTGGGTGTACTTCAGACTCAGGAAGTGTGAGGGACGTCATCGTCTGTTTGTTTGTGGTGTGAGTTCGGAAGGGGTTGTGGCCTGGCCCTTCAGTCACACACTGAGTATTGTGACAAATGAAAAATGGACCGCCAAAAATTATCGTGGATGCTACAAAAGACAAAAATGTAATGCCCCAAACAAACGAGAATATTCACTTTATGCAAGGATGTGCACAGGGAGGGCTGGTCATCGGCTTGTCGGGCAGTAGTGATGACAAACGTTATGAACATGACAGTGAAATCAAAGGTGGCGGCGGCTGCACACAGGAGGAGGAGGAGGAGGAGGAGGAGGAGGAGGAGAAGGAGGAGGAGAAAACTTGTCGGTGCAAGTAACAATTAACAAATGCTGATAAGTCTGCCTGCATGTGAGTTCAGAACGACAGACACATTATAAAGATATGGCAAGGGGCACCGAGCGTGTGTTGGGGAGGGGGGGGTGGCGTGTAGGAGGGGTGCCTGGGTAGAAAACAGAACACCTTTGAATTACCTCAAGTGACTTTTGCCTTACAATTGTTTTTTCACCACTTTACTCACCAAGCTCATTTATATGTTTTGCTCCGGTTTCGTCAGACATTGGCACGCGGCGGCGTTTAGACCTGGTGCAGCAGCAAGAAACGCCGCGTTGTACTTACAGACAGACGCTTATAGTCACTAAAATTTGCTTGGCTGCGGCGTAGATGATTGGAGGGAGTGTGTCGGACTGCAGGGCGAGGTATCGTGATTGGTATTATAAGACACCTTCGCTTCTCACATCAGCTATTTCTAAAGGCCAAAGAGGGGGTCACTCGGGTTCTAATGAGTGTTTCCTTTGGTTCACGGTACATAAGAAGGGTCAAACTAACACCAGGGTCATAAAACTCCTAGAAAAGAAGTCGACGGGATGCGCTGGGCGGCTCAAGACTCTTATGACCGCTTGTAGAGACGGAACTGTGGAACGACGGTTTGAGAAAAAGTTCACCGAGGACTCTCAGAAAGGTATAAATGATAGTATTCTTAAGCAGTGATAGAAAGACTTGTTTTATGTAGATTCAAATAACGGATATGATAAAAAAAAGTAAAAAAACAATGAAAAAAAAAAATCATTTGGCATGAAACTTTATGAGAACTAATGATAGTGTTCTTAAGCAGTGTGAGAAAGACTTGTTCTATGTAGCATCAAATAACGGATACGATAAAAAAAAGTACATAAAAAGGAAAACAAAATGAATCCTATGGCATGGAACTTTTTGAGAACTAATGATTGTGTTCTTAAGCAGTGTGAGAATGACTTGTTCTATGTAGCATCAAATAACGGATATGATAAAAAAAAGTACAAAGAAAGGAAAAAAAAAATCCTTTGGCATGGAACTTTTTGAGAACTAATGATAATATTATTAAGCAGTGTGAGAAAGACTTGTTCTATGTAGCATCAAATAACGGATATGATAAAAAAAGTACATAAAAAGGAAAACAAAATGAATCCTTTGGCATGGAACTCTGGGAGAACTAATGATATAGTATTCTTAAGTAGTGTGGGAAAGACTTGTTTTATGTAATATCAAATAGTGAATATAAAAATAAAAAAATAAAAATGAGTCCTTTGGCAATCCAACAAATATAAATTGCTTCGACGGTTATAGTTTTCTTCATGTATAATTTGGGGAGCGGCGAATAGCGGGCTTTTTTTTTTTGCACTTTTTGTTGCCCTTGAGCCGCTTTCTTTGACGTAAAAAAATAATTTGGCGTCAAAGCCCTTCGCTAAAAAAATGATAAACTTTGCTATGACGTTTTCTCACATGCATAACTAGTTTGGCCGCATTAGTCAACCCGCTGCCGCTTTATGTAGCCGTCGCGTTAGGCAATCCTCCAAAACCAGCCCCAGTCAAGCTTGAACTCATTCCCGACCAAAATCAAGACGCAGATATGGCCTGACACACACAAATAGGTAGGCGTTGAGGAAGATGATAGGCAGACAGACTGACAGAAAGACAGGCAGGCGAGAAGAAGCACAGTTTGGCAGGTGCTTTCACACACACACACACACACACACACACACACACACACACACACACACACACACACACACACACACACACACATAATCATCGTGTTAGGTGCAACCTCAAAATTGATTATCCAAGTAAAACAATAATAATAACTAATTGAAAGCTAAAGAGAGAGAGAGAGAGAGAGAGAGAGAGAGAGAGAGAGAGAGAGAGAGAGAGAGAGAGAGAGAGAGAGAGAGAGAGAGAGAGAGAGAGAGAGAGAGAGAGAGAGAGAGAGAGAGAGAGAGAGAGAGAGAGAGAGCAGCAAGCGCTTACGCCGACGACTTCACCTTCTCCAGAACATACAAGAGGGAGGAAGCCCAGGACGTGATAGAGTCCGTCAACAGACAGTTGGCAGACATAATGGCCTGGGGAAAGAGGTGGCAAGTCAGGTTTGCCCCTGACAATACCCAGGCCATGGTAATATCACGTTCTCGGGAGGACGCGAGGCAACTCAACGGCAGACTGAGATTCGGGAACGACACCATCCCTCTGCTGGCCAGCGTCGACATCCTGGGCGTGGAGGTGGACTCCCAGCTGCGGTTTGACCGTCACCTTGAAAGGGTGGCGCACAAAGCCTCCCAGAAGGTGAAACTCCTGCGCCGCATGAAGAACCTCCTCGATACTGAGGGCCTGAACACCCTCTATAAGGCACAAATCCGTCCAGTGATGGAGTATGCACCGCTCACCTGGATGGCCAGCGCCCGCTGCCACCTCAACCTGCTAGACAAGGTGCAGAGGAGGGCTGAACGCCTCATCAACGGCACCCAGCACCACCGACCGAGCCAGTGGGAGACACAGCGACAACAACATCGACAACAACAACAACAACAACACCCACACTAGGGACGGGCAAGACCAGCCACGAACCAGCTGAACAGCCTGGAGCACCGTCGCCGCGTCGCTGCCCTGACGGTGCTACAAAAGGCACAGGTAGGCCTAGTGCCCCACCTGACGGACCTGAGGGCTACCTGGAGGAGGTCTGAGCGCAGCACGAGAACGGTGCTGAGCAACGCCTCCCTCCTGGAAGTGAAAATGGCTCGCTCCAGCACCCACCAACGTGCCTTCTCTCTCGCAGCGATGGTGTGCTGGAACAACCTCACTGCTGATGTGGATGTAATACAACTGTCCACTCAGCAGATGAAGGTTGCGTCCCACAGGTGGCTACTCCTACACCCACCGTAAACATGTATATAATTGTATAATATAACCGGAAGAAGCTTTTAAATAGCTCCCCAACGGTCGGGGGAACTTTAGCATAGAAAAATAATACTGCCATGTACTAATGTACTGAACTTGTTTAAATAAAAAAATGAAGAGAAAGAGAGAGAGAGAGAGAGAGAGAGAGAGAGAGAGAGAGAGAGAGAGAGAGAGAGAGAGAGAGAGAGAGAGAGAGAGAGAGAGAGAGAGAGAGAGAGAGAGAGAGAGAGAGAGAGAGAGAGAGAGAGAGAGAGAGAGAGAGAGAGAGAGAGAGAGAGAGAGAGAGAGAATATCCTCCCGTCCCCTTTGAAACACCCTTCAACACGTGGAGGGGGTGAAGGGGGCAGCGTCGGCGCCTTCGTATCGGTGAGATCAAGATAAAAAGCCGACCGTCGCTGTTCTCTGGTGGCCGGCGCGCCCCGAGGAGAGGCGGACAAATAGGGACAGAAAGGAATGGAGAAGACTATTCCTGAGGCGGATTTAGGGTAGGCGGTGGCCGATCTGGTAGCGTGCTGGGCCTACATTCACCGCGTGATGGACGACGCGGGTTCGAATCCCCACGCTACCACCTCGGATTTTTCAGTCACCGCCGAGTGGCTTAAAACTACCCACATGCTGTCCTGAAGACCACCCATCAACCCGGACTCTAGAGGAAGCCGTCCAAGCGAATCAAGAACGAGTTCCGGGGGGCAGCATGAGCCAATACAAGATGGCGCCACTATAAACACTCGCCTGCGCCAGAACGGGCTGGGCCGACCATCAAGCCCCACCGGGAAGAAGCCTACCGGCGCAATAGGCTGCAAAAGTAAAAAAAAAAAAATAATAAACACCAGGCCGCCGCGCGTCGATGGACCTGATACTGCGGGAGATGGTCTGCGGGCGGGCGATCCAGGACCCATATTCTCAAACCTTTCGCCGCCCAATTACACATATTTCACAAGGCTTTCGCAGGCGTTTCGGGTATTTTCAGGGGTAGTTTAATGGCCCTGGTGGTTGTTTAACTCTTCTTCTGTACCAATAATGTGAAAAAACCCGCATGAAAGCCCGATTAATCTCCATTTTGACCTTTGAAAATAGTTGATGTGCGAGGCAGATGCGTCTGAGTATACCGTCCCGGATGACACGGGTGGGGCGGACACGGCCAGGCAAGCTAACGTCGCCCTCATCTCGTGTTTGCTCGCCAGTCTGTGCGATGTGCCGTCGAACTCCGTAAAGGAAAATAAGGACGTTAAACGAAAAGAGAAAGAAAGAAGAAAAAGTAAGAAAAAATAAGGATTCATTACAAAATGACAAACACTATGAAACACTACATTTCTCTGAGCATCAAACTGTGGGACGCTCTTTTGCTAAATTCAGCTTCAGAGGTCATCCTAGTCCGCTGCCCCTATACAGGCTATGGAGCCGGTTCAGCGGATTAGATTCATACACGCTTCGCACCTGTCGGCGATGTCAGGCTCGCGCTCCCAGTGTGACTGTTTGGGCTTCCCGTTGACTCTGACACACACGGGATTCCTTTACATTGCAGGAATTGTCACGAGGGGGAAAGGAAGTCGTTTCAGAATGCACTGTCCTACTCCCTTAAGGCTATGCTCTCTAAAAACGCTTAAGCAAGAACAATAACTTGTAACATATATATTTCTGTTGCAACTTGGGGGCAGACAATGAAAGCGACGGACAATGAGGAAAGAAACATTGGTCGTTGTCCGTCTGTTTACCTGTCTGTTTTTTTCTTACCAAAATACCTCAAAACCTGATGAATATATTTACCAGTTCCACATGGGTGAACATCCCAAACATTTACACAGCTCCCTCCACACACACATGACGGCCGTGCTGCGTGCGCCAAGTGCCGGAGGCGGTGACAGTGAAACGTGTAAGAAAGTATTAAGGGTTATGAATATTTTACAGTTATCACTCCTCCATTTTTCGCACTCCTAGAAAAAAAAAAACGTTAATCAGAAATAGAAAAAAAGAGTCTGGATAGAAACTGTAAAACTTAATCTGTTGTTTGCTCAGCACGTAAAGGAAAACTGAGCTGCTTCTCCGTCACAGATTTACGTAGAAAGTTAATTAGTACGTACCACGCACACAAGCACACTCACACACACAATAAAACTTCCTTTCTGTGTGTGTGTGTGTGTGTGTGTGCTTTCCTCATCACATCTGATAATGAAGACGTTGCGGATTGTTTCGACACAGCCACTCAGCGCGGCCGGTCGGCTTAGAGAGAAAGGCGGCGACTCTCTCCTCACTCTTCATAAATAAAAGCGGATCAGCAAAGTAGCTTCTCCCGCGACGCCACCGATGAACAACTCTGTGGGGGGTCCTACCGCCGCGCCCCGCCAAGCTCCCACCTCACCCCACCCCCACCCCCAACCCCCCCCACCCCGCTCCATCCGTCCCATCGCGGTGGTCAGAAGGGCAAAGGGACTGAAAGGAGTGTTATGTAAACCTTTCCCATTTTTTTTCATAAAGACAGGTGTGCTAGGATAATGTGTGCTGGAAAAAAGGTCTGTCAAAGATAAATCCGTGGAACTCAGTATTCAAGTATTATTCATTGGTGAAAGTTGTTAGTGACAGACTGGTAGGCATCTGGGCATGCAGACAGACGAGCAACGGACAGATACACACACCTAGAGACAAGGACATGAAAGAACACACACACACACACACACACACACACACACACACACACACACACACACACACACACACACACACACACACACACACTGTACCCTTAAAGTTATCCGGAAACACTCTTTTTATCTGAATACATGATAGTGTTTGCCTCGCCAAAAAGAAAAGAAATGCGGCTGATCTTTCTGAAATTACAGGCAGGTGTCTTATTTACGGTCGTCGTCGAGAAGGGCCTCTGCGTGTGCGTGACGGCAGGAGGCGCCACGGGGGGGCAAGATTATTGGGGAATGTACAGATGTGACCTTTTTTGTGCAGTGACGGTTTATTTTTGTCATATGTGGTTAATTTTCCCTCGTTCATCACTTCATTACTTTTTGCTCGAAGTTGGAGTTTTCAAGCCTTTGCTCTGCCTGGCCTTTCCCGAGACAGTCTTGTGTTTTCGGCTCCTGTATGGAGGAAATTTCTCTTGGTGGCTGCAATGGTGTTGTCATGCAGATAATCACACATACACGCTCTAACGCGCGCGCACACACACACACACACACACACACACACACACACACACACACACACATTGTGTGCCGCTACGCCCTTGCTGCTGTAAGCGGCCTCTACGACTTCGTGTCTCCATGGGTGTCTCCCCCCCCCCCCCCCCCTCACCGACGCCCTCGCCGCCGTGGGCCATAGTAGGCTATTGTAGGCGCCGGAGCCCGCATCCAGCCCACCGCGACGCCCGTTTCCCTGGGAGCCGCTTCAGCTCAGGCGTGCCGCTCCCTCGGCCTTTCATCGCGCGCGCCCCACGTAGCGGCCACTCCCTGACGTGAGTAGCAAGGAAATCCCCCGGGGAACTCCACTTAGGCTACTCCTGGGAGGGATTCTCTCCCGCGCAGCGGAATTCCTCCTCCTTGTCCTGACCCCGCCTCCCTCATCTCTCTCTCTCTCTCACACACACACACACACACACACACACACACACCCCCTCCCCACACACAACACCACCAACGCCACACCCACCCACGCACACCCACAGACCCACGGCCACTCCTACCTTCTGTTCCCTTAGCCCTTCCTCCCACTTAGCATCCGGGCACTCCGCCTCCCTCCCCCACTCCCCTCATTTCTGACACTTCTCCTAGTCTCATCACCCGCACACCTGCTACGGTAAGCCTCACCTGCCACACCCCTTTTCCTCCCCAGCCCTTCCCCTGATAACACATCTGCATATCTTCTAATCACCTCACTTACTACCCGTCCCTCCTCTCACCCCCCCCGCCCCCCCCCCCACACACACACACATACACCTACACACCCACGCACACACACACACACACACACACACACACACACACACACACACACACACACACAGACACACACACGCGCGCGCGCAAGCATTCACACATACACACCCACTCTCTCTCTCTCTCTAACACACACACACACACAAACACACACATACAGAGGCCGGGCTCATATCCATAACGGCCATACTATTATGTTACTACTGCGCTCATATCACGATGCATACTCAAGGTAGCCAACAGTCCTCATGTGTAGTGTGCAGTAGGCCCCACACCCACCAAGAAACGGCGTCCCTACATGCCGATCATGCCGGAGTTTTCCGGAGACACAGCCTTGCCAACCAACCAGCCGCGCCTTGCTCACGCAGTGGTAACTGCCGTGTCATACGCAATAGTCGCAACTCTTGCGTATCATGTCGTCTGAGGCGCTGTATCGACGCAGGCTTGCGCATCGACAACCCTGGGTCCTCAAGTCAAGATGCCGACGACGACGAGGTTTGCGCCGCCTGCAACCAGATCAATCGTGCCAAGCACACAATTGTGTGCGCAGTATGCAGTCGCGCCTCACATTTGACCTGCGTGGGTATCACCCGACGCCAGGCTGAACAGCTGCCCACCTGGCATTGCGACGGTTGCCTGCGTTCCGCTGCCTTAGAGGGCGCAGCTGATGACATACAGGCCGTCGCCTCAGCGACACCGCCCCTGGACATGGCGGCCACATTAGCCAACCTCAAAGCCACTAAAGGCATTCTGCGACATGTTCCACGCGGCCAGCGACACCGCGTTGCCTCCGGCAGCCAGCGCCATCACAGCAGCCCTTGAGCAGCACACGCCTACAGCATGGTGGCGCCTTTTCTCATATGCCTACCATAGTCCCCTCGCATGCACCTCTACCCCCGTGACACCGACACTCGAACAACGGAGAGCTCTAAGACCATCCGGCTCCACTGAAACCGACACCGATGAAGCCTTGGCAAGGCGCGTCACCAGAAAGTGCGCCGACGGAGATATACGCGCTGCCCTTCGACTCCTCACCACCTCAGACAGCGTCGCACCCCCTAGCGCGGACACTCTAGCCGCCCTCCAGACCAAACACCCACCGGGAGACAGCGACGAGCCACTGCCCCAGCTATCCGACACAGACCCTGGCCACCTCGAGGTGTCTAAAGAGGACGTGCTGGCTGCCATCCACGCCTTCTCCCCAGGCTCTGCTGCCGGCCTTGACGGCATCCGGCCCATGCACTTACAGCAACTTGTAACGAAAACACAGCCGAAGCAGGACAAAGGCTTCTAGGGCGATCACCGAACTCTGCAATGCCGCCCTAGCAGGAAACATACCTGAACCCGCAAGGCAAGCCTTCTTCAGTGCCAACCTCTTTGCCTTAAAGAAAAAGGATGGAGGCTTGCGGCCCATTGCAGTTGGCACAATTTATCGCCGTCTAGCCAGCAAACTCCTCTCCAAACGTATGTCCTCTGCCCTCTCACCTGAGCTGTGTCCTGCCCAGCTAGGAGTAGGAACGCGCCTGGGCTGCGAGGCGGCAGTTCACTCGGTGCGTGAGTTCGACGACCCACACGACCAGCAAACCGACTCCGTCATCATCAAGCTGGACGTCGCCAACGCCTGCAACACGATACACAGGTCAGCAGTGCTCCGTGAAGTGTTCAGACGCTTTCACATGGCAGCGCACTTGGTGACTCACGCTTATTCCCAGCCGTCACCCATCCAGTGTGGAACAGCCTGCATCCCATCCTGTCGCGGCGTGCAGCACGGATACCACTTGGGACCGCTACTATTCGCCCTGGCGGTGGACCCCATCATACAATCTCTTGGCTCTCCACTAAACGTCTGGTATCTGGACGATGGCACGCTCGCTGGACCTGTTGCCACAGTCGCGGCCGATTTGCAACGTATAATTCCAGCATTCCGCGCCATTGGGTTGGAGGTCAACCCACTGAAGTGTGAGGTCACTCACCTTGGACCCCGGGGAGACAACGCTGATACTGGCATTATCGGCGACGTTGCCCCAAGTACCAGCAACGACAACGCTGGAGGCCTCACCACCTTCGACGCTTTTTTAAACAGAGCCCGATCCACACCTATCAACAGCCTCTCTCTTCTTGGAGCCCCCATTCACCCAGACTCCGCTGGCGAAGCGCTGGACAACATCAAACGCCTGACTGAGACCCTCATTCATAGAACTAGCCTTATCAGCAGCCATATGGCTTTGTTCTTCCTGACCAGGTATGCTTCTGTGCCGCGAGCCACCCACCTCATGCGTGCGGCACCGGTATATCTGGCAGGGGATGACCTTAGGGTCATAGATCAGCAGCTATGGGATGCCACATCACGTAGCTGCAACGTGGCCCTCGACGACATGGCCTGGACCCAAGCCTCTCTCCCACTTCGGCTTGGAGGATTGGGCCTCAGACGGTTGGCCGATGTGGCGCTGCCTGCCTACATTGCGTCTGTTGATGCCACGCGAGACCTGGTCTGTACAATCAACCGCCGCCCCACCGGCGACAGACCGGCCCCCCTAGCATCCGCCATCGACGCCTTTACGGCTACGCAATGTCCCACCTTCAACCCTGAAGAGCCCTTACAGCAGCGCCACCTTGACGAGGCAGCCTCCGAACACCGCCTATCCAATCTTCTGTCCCACGCTAACCAGGTTGACAGAGCGCGGCTCCTTGCTGCCCGGGCTCCTCACAGCGGCGCCTGGCTCTCGGCCCTTCCCGTCGAGAGACTCGGGCTTCTCCTCCCCGACGAGGCGGTCCGGACAGGAGTAGCCCTGCGACAGGGAGTCAACACACAGCAGCCCCACCGTTGTCGCTGCGGAGCCATGGCGGACAGGCTGGGACACCACAACCTGTCCTGCAAGAGAGACCCCGGTCGCCTGCCCCGCCACGCAGCCCTCAACGATGTGGTGTACAGGGCACTGTCATCTGCCGGTGGGACGGCGATGGACGCCGTCCCGACGGCATCACTATTTACCCATTCACGCAGGGCAAGATGCTAGCATGGGACGCCACCTGCGTGAACACCTTCGGCAGCACCCACCTCATCGACTGCGCTACCACAGCAGGCGCTGCCGCACGCTCCGCCGAGGCCCGGAAACGGCAGCGCTACGCCGACCTCGGTCAGCGGTATGACTTCATGCCGCTGACGGTGGAGACGACCGGAGTCCTCGGTCCCGCCTTCAGCGACCTCATCAAGACCCTCGGCAGGCGCATCCGAGAGAGGACGGGGGAAAAGCGAGAAACAGAGTGGCTGCGGCAGCGGGTCAGTCTCGCAGTGATCCGCGGGAACGCAGCAGCGCTATGCCAGCAGCGCCCCACATAAGACCCAACTCGTCCTATATTTTGTTATTCTTTATGTATAATTCTTTAGTTTTTTGTATTATTTATCTGTAGTATAATAAAAGATATGGTTGAGTGCCACAGTCATCGGCGTTCCGGCAGGGGCCGATGAATTGCAATGCGAACAATCTAACCGATTGTTCCCATCGTAACTCCCTTCCGGATGGAGGCCCCCCCCACACAAAACACACACACACACACACACACACACACACACACACACACACACACACACACACACACACACACACACACACACACACACACACACACACACATACACGCACTCTCTCTCTCCCGGTTGACCAGGCGTTTCAAATTAAGTATTTACGGAGAAACTACTCACTGCCCGTAACTCTTGGACGCTTCTTCACACACAGCCTTCTCCAAGGTATGCGATAAATACATTACTGCGAGAAATGTTTTCACCGTAAATCGTTTGGCTTTCCTTCATTCCTTGATTGAGGGGAAAGTTCAGGAAAGTATAGAATTATGTAACCATCACCGTCACAGCTCGCCGCCCTTTCCTCTCCCCGCTGAAAGCTTGAGAAATGTGTGGTCACCTCATTCCAAACGCCAAATAAAATAACGCCAACTTTTTGAAGCCTTCCTTTGGTAGGCGCCAGACGTAAAGAATTCGACGGGAAGTGTTGACTGGATTCGGCGGTCAGTAAGGAATTCTAAGGATTATTTATATTTTTTCTTACCGGTGAAGAGGTATGGATTAAGTCGGGAGGTTGCAACTCCCGGGGATCTGCTTAATAAAATCAATCTTTCATTGAGGGAAGTCGACCTCGGTAGGTAGATAAGGTTAAGCTGACAGTAAGGTTGTGGCTTAATGTCAGACTTCTCGGTGTGCCGCGGATTATAGGCGAGATAAGTGGAGGAATCACCCACGGCCGCCTCCTGCCTCCTTACTCGTCGAATGATCAAGGGGCTGGAACCTCTAAGGCGATGGCAGATGTATTGTTAGACTTAGAAAAGAGTCAGAGTTAAGTGCGAACCTTGTGTAACCTGTTAGTGAGAGGGGAAAGGGGTCTGAAGGAAGGAAGGACGAATTGATAAAACTAAAGAGTGGAATTTGAATGGAATAAACTTACATGACTCAGCACTGGAAACTTCATTGGTTAAATATGATGAAGTTTTCGTAAGGGCTGGTGAGACCCCGTTAATTACTGCTTGGTGGAATTTCACGGTCGGGAGGTGAGGTTGGCTCGCTCTACAAGTAACGCTGAAACAATGAGTTTCTTTGAAGTCGGCCGCACACCGGAGCAGTTTGTTCACGAACTGCATAATAATATGTAAACTTTTCCCCAGTAAAAATGATGAGTTACCTTTTGTGTTGTAATATTAACTTAAACGCACATGGGTGGTTTTCATCCCCCCCCCCCCCCCCCTAAGCATTCTTCTCTGTTTTCCCGGTATTTTATCTCTATAGACCTACTTGGTACTTTGGGAGACCACTAATAAATAAACACTTATAAGCATCTAACAGATAATTCTTTCCGTTGCAGGAGCCAAGATGGTGGCAAGCCCTTGCCGTGGTGCAGGGCGTGGCGTCCAAGGGGTACTGGCCGCTCCTGCTGCTTCTCTTGCTGCTGCTGCCGTCACCACAGGCCGCCGCCGCCGGGCCCCCCGCGGAGAGCCAAGGTGAGTCTCCGCCCGTCACGCCAGAGGAGGTGCCGGCCCTGGAAGTCTTGGGGCAGGAGGAGTATAGTTACAATACCAGCAGCGTCCAGGGCGACTCTCCGCTCCTGCCTGACGACGCCGACGATTTCCTTCCGCCCATCATATCAACGGAGGCGCCCTTGGAGAACCCGAGTCCGCCAGGTGAGGTGCGGCTGCCTGGCCCGCCCGCTGCTGCCTGCTGTCTCGCCGCACGGCCTCCACTAACACCTGACTCGGGCGGCGCTGGGGATGCGGGTGGTGGTTGTATTAATGGTTGTTGTTGTTGTTGTTGTTGTTGTTGTTGTTGTTGTTGGTACTAGTGCTGGTAATGGTATTGTTGTTGGTACTAATATTGGTAATGGTATTCCTGTTGATATTAATGGTGGTGTAGATCTAGGTAATATTAATATACTAAAATTTATTGAAATTTTACGGTTTATGGAGGTAGTGATGATAGTGATGGTGGAAGTATTTTGTGTGATAGTTGTTGGTGGTGGTCATGTTGCCGCTACTGCTTATGGTGTGGGCGGGTGACAGGGCTGTTGCTAAACTATAAAGGAATAGATAAAATATTCTTAATTCTTTTGAATGACAACTATTCGCAAATAAATCTTGATAAGTAAGAAAAAATAACCTTGTTCAAGTTTTATTTCATGCACTATGCGTGGATAACATGCCTTGGGTTCTTCATACATTAGTTATTTCCCAGTGTGTCGCGTAGGTACTCTTTCCTTCCATATCTGTTCCCTTTATCCCGTGTCCGTCCATTGCGATTTCTTTATTTTAGTTGCCTTTCTGCCTACTACACCCCTGGATTGTTACTAATGAGACCAGAAGACATCCAATACCTACTTGCTCTATTATTATCATTATTACTACTATTATCATCATCATCGTATATAGTAGTAGTATTTCAACTAGTATTAGCCTATACCTCTCCATATTGTACTCAGTCTTTCACCGCTAAATACAAAGTTCTCATTTACTACTCAACGGCAGGTTTTATAGTTTTTCACCTTCTTTGAATTCCACATATAGTACTTTACACCCAATTACTTTTTTTGCTTTGTACATTTGCGTCAAATTATTACTAACAGTGGACATCAGATTGTTGGATCATTATTACAGTAAATATGAGATATATGGATAATTTTTAGAGGTGTTCATCATTAATCTGCCCTGCTGGGGGGATTTCTTCTTCCCCGCGCGGCAGTTTCTCTTGGAGGCGTCAGTCATTATGAGTATGGTGATTTGTACCGGTGACTTAAGTAAAGTGGTTCGTGGAAAGTTGATATCATAGGAATAAGGTCTGGAAACACGTAGTTGGAACTTGGAGTATGGGCGTTGTGCTGAGTTTTTCCGTGGCTATGGTCTTAGAGTCTTGAGGAACTGCCAAAGGGAAATCAAGAATGAGCTCGGGAGGCAGCATGAGCCACGAATAGATGGCGTCACTATAAACACTTGCCTGCGCCGCGGTGGGCTCGAGCCGACTACCAGGCCCCCAGAGAAAGCCTACCGGCACCATAGGCCAAGATGTAAAAAAATATATAAATAAAGGTAGTAGCAGCAGCAGTAGTAGTAGTAGTAGTAGTAGTAGTAGTAGTAGTAGTAGTAGTAGTAGTAGTTTTCTTGTACTGTTTTCCAATATATTTAAAAAGGTGTAGTGTACAATATGACCGTAGCTGGTAAGTAAAGGAACGCGTGCCGTAAAAAGGGTTGCCCTTAACGTCTAAATTTGCATTTCCTGGAAAGGCGGACGTTGCGAGTAGACTTCATTAAAGTTTATAGATGGCTGACGGCCTTTGATGAGGGGCTGCTCGTAAAAGGGCATGCACTCTTAGCCATGGGTCGTTAGATCAATATAGATTTGTTAAACATGCAGGCAGGAATTGGTTTGCTAATAGAATGGTAGTCGAATGGAAGAGGCTTGGCAGTCGTGCTTGTGGTGAATTTCACTGTGATAGGCACACTGTTATTAATAGGTAAGGTAAATTCATTAAATGGATAATAGTTTCATTGTAAAGGTTTTCATTGATAAGATAAGAAATACAGCTGGAGCTCCTCCCCTGAAGGTGTAATAAGAGCGACGGTCACTGAAGGGTGTCTCGCTCCCCGGGAGTGTGGCTCACGATGTGGCTCGCGCCTGCGCCGGGGGTCACTGGTAAGTGTGTTACCAGGCTGCTTAGTGAAGCATGACAATTTACACAACGACAGCACAGATGGCCGTGACGTCCAGGAAGGCATCAGTCTCTACGGACCAGTCATCACTGGTCATCATCTCGAAGGCTGCCCATGCATCATCAGCCTCCTCGGTGATGGCGGCCACCAATTCGGCGGATGGGCATGGATCATTAGCCTCCACGGACCAGTCATCACGGGTCGCCATGGCAAAGGCTTCCCATGAATCATCAGCCTAATCAGACCATTCATCACTGGTTATCAATTCGAGGGCTTCCAATGGATCCTCATCCTCATCAGACCAGTCATCATTGGTTATCAATTCGAGGGCATCCCATGGATCATCATCCTCATCAGACCAGTCATCACTGGTTATCAATTCGAGGACATCCCATGGATCCTCATTCTCATCAGACCAGTCATTACTGGTTATCAATTCGAGGGCATCCCATGGATCATCATCCTCATCAGACCAGTCATTACTGGTTATCAATTCGAGGGCATCCCATGGATCCTCATCCTCATCAGACCAGTCATTACTGGTTATCAATTCGAGGGCATCCCATGGATCCTCATCCTCATCAGACCAGTCATTACTGGTTATCAATTCGAGGGCATCCCATGGATCATCATCCTCATCAGACCAGTCATCACTGGTTATCAATTCGAGGGCATCCCATGGATCATCATCTTCATCAGACCAGTCATCACTGGCTATCAATTCGAGGGCATCCCATGGATCATCAGCCTCATCGGTGATGGCGGTCACCGATTCGGCGGATGCCCATGGATCATCAGCCTCATCAGACGAGTCATCACGGGTAATTGTTTCAAAGAGTGCCCATGAATCATCAGCCTCATCAGCCTCATCATCACGGGTCATTGCTTCAAAGAGCGCCCATGGATCATCACCCTCATCAGACGATTCATCACGGTACGTCACTTCAAAGAGTGCCCATGGAACATCAGCCTCATCATCACGGGTCATTGCTTCCAAGAGCGCCCATGGATCATCACCTTCATCAGACGATTCATCACTGTACGTCACTTCCAAGAGTGCCCATGGAACATCAGCCTCATCATCACGGGTCATTGCTTCAAAGAGTGCCCATGGATCATCACCTTCATCAGACGATTCATCACGGTACGTCACTTCCAAGAGTGCCCATGGAACATCAGTCTCATCATCACGGGTCATTGCTTCAAAGAGTGCCCATGGATCATCACCTTCATCAGACGATTCATCACGGTACGTCACTTCAAAGAGTGCCCATGGAACATCAGCCTCATCGGTGATGGCGGTCACCAATTCGGCGGATGCCCATGGAACATCAGCCTCATCATCACGGGTCATTGCTTCAAAGAGTGCCCATGGATCATCACCCTCATCAGACGAGTCATCACGGGTCGTCACTTCAGAGAGTGCCAGTGGAACATCAGCCTCATCGGTGATGGCGGTCACCAATTCGGCGGATGCCCATGGATCATCAGCCTCCATGGACCAGTCATCACGGGTCATTGCTTCAAAGGCTGCCCATGAATCATCAGCCTCGACCATAGCAGCGGAGGTCACCAAGTCTGGGGCTGCCCATGAATCATCAGCCTCCACGGACCAGTCATCACGGGTCATTACTTCAAAGACTGCCCATGAATCATCAGCCTCGACCATAGCAGCGGAGGTCACCAAGTCTGGGGCTGCCCATGAAACATCAGCCTCCACGGACCAGTCATCATGGGTCGTCACTTCAAAGGCTGCCCATACATCATCAGCCTCGACCATATCAGCGGAGGTCACCAAGTCTGGGGCTGCCCATGAAACATCAGCATCCACGGACCAGTCATCATGGGTCGTCACTTCAAAGGCTGCCCATGAATCATCAGCCTCGACCATAGCAGCGGAGGTCACCAAGTCTGGGGCTGCCCATGAAACATCAGCCTCCACGGACCAGTCATCATGGGTCGTCACTTCAAAGGCTGCCCATGCATCAGCCTCATCGGTCCTGGCCACTCCGTCAGTGGCCGCACGCGGTGCAGGGCTCACCGCCCGGACGGGTTCGCCACACCGCCTCCCGTTGCACCGGAGGCTGGTGAAGACGGGCCCGTCGTCACAGAAGAGAGAGAAGTGGAGGCCGCTGATGTTGTCCAGCAGCCAGGCCAGCGGCATGGAAGAGGTGAAGACTGGCTTCCTAAGCGAGGCACATTGCACCCTGACGGCCGCGTTGCCGTCTTTCTTGCACAGCTTCGCCAAGGGCACACGCAGCTCACCCTCGGCGTGGCAGCCTTGAATCCCTGCGACGCAAGACCAGCCTTCCACGGGGAGCTTGACGGAGGCGACCGTACGCCTCCTCTTCAGGCAGCAGGGGAGTCCTTGCACGAGAGCTTGATGGAGTCCACCAGGGAGGAGCCTCGCTCCAGGGTTACCCACACGTTGAATTTCTGTCGAGATGCAGAGTTTCCCATCGTTGTTTCGATGTGATATAAGAAAATATCTGGATATTGAGGAAATCGGTGTTAGGTGATAAAAGGAGGTGCTATGTCCATGAAGACCGACTGGCCTCCAGCAAATTATTTCTGCTGTAATCTTGCCTAGTCGGCTAAGTAGTGCAGTTCACGCGTCGGATGGCGGGTAACAGGGTTGCAGCAACACGCTTCATCATGTTGTTTAATAATAATTAACAAAATAAAGGTAAATTCAAATTGTCTAGTGAGAGAGAGAGAGAGAGAGAGAGAGAGAGAGAGAGAGAGAGAGAGAGAGAGAGAGAGAGAGAGAGAGAGAGAGAGAGAGAGAGAGAGAGAGAGAGAGAGAGAGAGAGAGAGAGAGAGAGAGAGTAACAAAGAGGAAGAAGGGAACCACAGTAACGAAGAAAAGTAAGGAGACCGCAGTGCAAGTGGGAATAGGGATTATCGGTAGGTGGCAAAACGACCATCTCAGGGCGCCTCCAAGCACACACACACACACACACACACACACACACACACACACACACACACACACACACACACACACACACAGCCACATCTATGTGGTGGAGACTAGTCGTGATGAGGATAGTACGTGTTTGGTGGTGGTGGTGGTGGTAGTATACTTAGGGAAAGGTCGTAAATTGCTGAACAGGTTTCCCCAAGGACGAAGGAGGATTTGCCGGTATAATGGCACAAACTTAGGGATACTTTGGCTACTAGAGGAGCGTTGAGGTGCTTTTTGTCAGGCTGCTCGTGTTCCCCTTATATTGAAAAGAAAATACAATAGATAATGATGCTAGGAAAAACAAGTATCGTCCAAGGTAACGTAAAGAATAGTTTGTTTGTTTTGTATCTTGAGTATGAGTAGTGAAAGGACCGGTGTTGAGTGCGCGATATTCCGGAGCTAAAGACTAGAAGTACAGTAGATGAGGAAGCCAGAAAAACAAGAATCGTCAAAGGTAATATAAGGAATAGTTTGTCTTTTCAATCTTAAACGAGGAGTGCAAGGACTGGTGTTGATTTGCGCGATACTTCGGCGCTGAAGATTAAAAGCTTAGTCTATGATGACGGTAAGTAGATGATGATCCTCCACAGCAACAATGACTTCAGTTTATCATTTTTTTTTTACAGCAGAGGAGTCAGTTCAAGGGCATAAAAAAAGTAAACAAATGTGAAAAAAAGCCTGCTACTCACTGCCCGCTACTCACTACTACTATACTGTAATTGAAGAATGCTAGGACTGGTGTTGACTGGTGTGAAGTGCGTCGAAGCGTGGTAATTTAAGGTTACGTGGAGGGCAAATTTGAGTACCTGTTTTAGTTTCCCTGTAACACTCATCGCTAAATGTCTTGATTTAACTTGTTGCTGATGACGAAATTGAGGAGTCTTACCTAATTAAGCATGAATTCGCATTAAAAATCTCCCGGTGAAGTGGCAACCTGTCGTCAAGCATGAGGCTCATATTACGTCAGTACAGTGTTCCCGACTAATCAAGCAAACAGGTTAGTAGCTTGAGCATAAATCTATTAAGAACGTCATGTAAATATTTGGGAAGCGGCAACAAAAACTAGCCGCAAGGGTGCTCAAGAGGAGGGCGGGGAGGGAGAGTGGTATGGGTGGTAAGAGAGGTAGAGTGGCTCCGAAACAGGCAAAAACCCCAACTGAAAATGTATGTCCCGTTTACTGATGCTCCCCCACAAGGCCGGCTGCCGCACCTGAGTTATGGAACAATAATATCTGCGTCCACTCAATCACATCACACACCTGGACTCGACAAAAAGCTCAGTTTCTGATACGACTATAATGACCAGATTTCTCTTTTCTACGAACCCCACAACAGACCCCTCAGCAAACACTCACTGGAATGAACATAAGAACATAAGAACATAAGAACATAGGAACGCAGGAGTCTGCAAGAGGCCGGTAGGCCTGTACGAGGCAGCTCCTTTGACCCTAAGCTCCCGTGTATCTAACCCCACCTAATATCGCTGTCCATGAATTTATCCAGTCTATTTTTGAATGTGACAATTGTATTGGCACTCACCACATGACTGCTAAGCCTATTCCACTCATCCACCACCCTGTTAGTAAACCAATTTTTGCCTATGTCCCTGTTGAATCTGAATTTATCCAGTTTAAACCCGTTACTTCGTGTCCTACCCGGTTCTCTTACCAACAAAACCTTATGAATGTCTCCCTTATTAAAGCCCTTCATCCATTTATAAACCTCGATCATGTCTCCACGCACCCTTCGCCTTTCTAGAGAATGCAAGTTTAACTGTTTGAGTCTTTCCTCGTATGGCAAGTTTCTCAACCCCTGAATCATTTTAGTCATCCTCCTCTGCACCGATTCTAACATTTTGATATCCATTCTATAGTAGGGTGACCAGAACTGAACCGCATAGTCAAGATGAGGTCTAACTAATGCTAAATAAAGTTTGAGGAAGACTGGGGCTTCTGTTGCTTACGCTCCTTGAAATAAATCCCAGTACCCTATTAGCTCGATTTCTAGCTTGAATGCATTGTGCCCTTGGACGGAGATCAGAGTTCACTAAGACCCCTAAATCCTCTCGCACCCAGACCTACTTATGAGAGTGTCATTTAAGCAATAGTTATGTGAGGGGTTGTTCCCACACTCAGAATACTGCACTTCCCTACATTGAACTTCATCTGCCATTTATCCGCCCAGTCATATAATCTGTTGAGTTCACCTTGAGAATACTAGCGTCCTGATCCGACTCAATTACTCTACCGATCTTGGTATCATCTGCAAATTTACTAACATCACTACTAATTCCTGTGTCTAAGTCATTGATATAAATAATAAACAAAAGTGGACCTAATACCGAACCTTGTGGGACCCCACTCGTAACACATCCCCAGTCAGATCTTTTACCATTGATTTGCACTCTCTGCTTCCTATTGCTAAGCCACGCCTTGACCCAGTTCAAAACTTTACCCTCTACTCCGTGAGCCTGTAATTTAAACAACAGTCGTTGGTGAGGAATTTGTCAAACGCTATACTAAAATCAAGATAGATTACATCATAATTTTCATCTCTGTCAACCGCCTCAAATACTTTATTGTAGAAGGACAAGAGATTGGTGAGGCATGACCTACCTTTTGTGAACCCATGCTGCGAGGCGTGAATTGCTATGTTTCTAAATGCTCCCTGAATGTTCCTGGCTATTATGGACTCCAGCATCTTCCCTATAACCGATGTTAAGCTAATTGGGCGATAGTTTGAAGCAACTGACCTGTCCCCGTTTTTAAAAATCGGCGTCACATTAGCTACTTTCCATAGGCTCGGCACATATTAGTATTTACCGACATCTTAAAGATGTCGGTTAGTGGGTCACTGATTATATCACCTAGCTCCTTTAATACCCTCGGAAATATCCCGTCAGGACCTGGCGACTTGTTCTTCTTAAGCTTATCTATCTCATCCTGAACTATTTGCCTGGTAATGATTATATCCCTCAATTTATCGCCATCCCCGCCCTCGTACACCTGAACTCTTTCCGGTATAGTCGTTCGATCCTCCAGTGTGAATACAGAAAGGAAGTACTCCTTCAACAATGTGCTCATATTTTCGTAATTTTCACTAGCTCCTGTGTTTGTTTTCAGCGGTCCAATTTTCTCCCGTGTTTTTGTTCTATACATCTGAAAGAAGCCCTTAGGATTACTTTTCGCCTCATTTGCTACTTTGATCTCATAGTTCTTTTTTGCTATCCTGGTGTTTTTCTTAACTAATCTAGATAGTTCGACGTACCGGCCCCTGAGATGTGTTTCCATTCTTTATTTTCTGATAAATTCTTCTTTAACCCAATCTCGTGTTTTAGTCCACGAGTCATCCACTTAGGATCATTGTTTTCTTTTCTAAGTGTTCGCTGTGGTATATGCTGTTCTTGCCCCTCTACTATTACTCTAACTAAATTATTGTAAGACATTTCTACCTGGTTCTCCTGGCTCTCCAATCCGCAGTTCTGGCCCTCATGAATCCCTAAATTATCCCAGTTTACCCCTTCAAGATGTCTTCGAAGCCCTCGTAGTTTGCTCTTCTAAAATCTGGCACTAACACTGGGTTTGGTTCGCGGGTTACCGCCCAGTCTAAGCTAAAACGAACCTTTCTGTGATCACTATTTCCTAACTCTCCGCCCACCTCCAACTCACGTAGCAAGTTCCCATTATTGGTTAGGACTAAGTCTAATATGTTATCTCCTCTGGTAGGCTCAGTAACTACCTGCTTAAGGAAATTATCTTGTATAACTTCAAGAAAGTCCTCGGCTTCCAGGTCACCCACTAGATCTTCCCAGTCTATATTCCTATAATTAAAGTCCCCATTACGCAGACATTTCTACTCATACTGCCCTGCCAATCTCCTGTAGTAATATACTCGTGTCCTGCCTGTTAAGGTTGGTGGCCTGTATATAACTCCTAGAGTTAGTTTTTCTTTCCTTGTAATCGTCCACCCAAACTGATTCTGACTCCATGTTAGTTTTGACTGAGTTGTTAACTAAACATTTAAGTGAGTCTTTAACATATAGCGCAACTCCACCTCCCTTTCTGCCCCGTCTGTCTTTGTGAAACATCTGATAACCCGTTATTTCAAATTCTGATCTAAAATTTCTATTAGCAGTGTCTATCCATGTCTCAGTGATCGTTATTATGTCAAAATTTTCTGAACAAGCTTCACCCCTTAGTAAGTCTATCTTGTTTCTGAGGCTCCTGCTGTTAGTATAGAAGATTCTTAGCCCGTCCTCTGTTACTCCTCTAGAATTACTTCTAAGCTGCCTGGTTATATTATGAGCTAGATATCCCCTCCCATTACTCCTCCCATTGCTCCCATTACTCCTCCCCCCCTCGCCTATACTAAAAAATCCCTCAGGGTACCAAGTGCTCGCTCAAGGGAGTCTGAGAGAGCCTCAACACCCTTGAACGTCAAGTGTATCCCGTCACGGGCGTAGAGGGCGTCGTTGCCAAAGAAGAGGTCCCAATTGTCGACGAACAGCCACCCATTGCGCTCGCAGTGCTCAGCAAGTCTGCTCTTCACTGCTATCGCCCTGGACAGCCATCCATCGCCAACGCCCCTCCTTGGCAGGACGCCACACACTACTGGCGACCCACCAGCGTCACGTATCCTGCCTAACAATTCTCTAAAACGCCTGGTAAATATGTCCCCTGCTGCGATTCATTGCGGGAGGATGTCGACGAAAGTATATCCAAGATGGTTAACCTCACTGCATTGCGCTAAATATTCCATCATGTGCGAATATTGCTTTCAGTTACCTTGCATTTTATCAGTAAAGTAAATTAAGCATGGCAAGCTGAGAGCAGGACCCCGCGGCTTAACGGATCCATGGTTAGTGAACAATGTGAACGCGTCGAAACAGCAAGCAACGGCTACTGCTCTGTCACACTTTCATCTTATAAGCAGGGATTCATGATGACGGTAGGTGCATATGTTCGTTTCGTTGTATCTTCCGGCAGCACTGAAGGCAGGTGTTGCGGAATGGAAACTGGGTCATTTGGACTCTGCTGATTGGTTGCAGCTCTGCCGTGCAGCTTATTCGGACGCCTTCCACCGTTTACCATTTATTAGTAACCTACAGTGAAAAGCCATACTTCACCGTTGTGAAGGGGTTAGCACGCATAACTACTAATCCTCGGTCCTGGTTTCGAATCCCGGTCCAGGCAATTGGTGCTCAGTCCACCCAGCTGTCCATCCTCACATTCTGACCGGTCGATAAATGGATATCTTGGAACTCCTAAGGGAAAGTCTGTGATAACTTAGATGTCACTCTTGCCTTGTGTCCCAGGTTAATGGGTTGAGGTGGTTGTGTTTGTGGTAGAGGTTGGTGTAGGGGTGCTGGCTGAGGTGCTTGTGGTAGGGGTTGGTGTAGTGATGATGGTGTTGATGTTTGTGGTCAGAGTTGGTGTAGCAGTGATGGTGGTGGAGGTGTTGTGGTAGGGACGGTGTAGCAGTGATGGTGGTGGAGGTGTTGTGGTAGGGACGGTGCAGCAGTGATGGTGGTGGAGGTGTTGTGGTAGGGACGGTGCAGCAGTGATGGTGGTGGAGGTGTTGTGGTAGGGACGGTGCAGCAGTGATGGTGGTGGAGGTGTTGTGGTAGGGACGGTGCAGCAGTGATGGTGGTGGAGGTGTTGTGGTAGGGACGGTGCAGCAGTGATGGTGGTGGAGGTGTAGTGGTAGGGACGGTGTAGCAGTGATGGTGGTGGAGGTGTAGTGGTAGGGACGGTGTAGCAGTGATGGTGGTGGAGGTGTTGTGGTAGGGACGGTGCAGCAGTGATGGTGGTGGAGGTGTTGTGGTAGGGCCGGTGCAGCAGTGATGGTGGTGGAGGTGTTGTGGTAGGGCCGGTGCAGCAGGACTCATTGTTGATGGTGGTGGAGGTGTTGTGGTAGGGACGGTGTAGCAGTGATGGTGGTGGGAGGTGTTGTGGTAGGGACGGTGCAGCAGTGATGGTGGTGGAGGTGCAGTGGTAGGGACGGTGTAGCAGTGATGGTGGTGGAGGTGTTGTGGTAGGGACGGTGCAGCAGTGATGGTGGTGGAGGTGTTGTGGTAGGGACGGTGTAGCAGTGATGGTGGTGGAGGTGTTGTGGTAGGGACGGTGCAGCAGTGATGGTGGTGGAGGTGTTGTGGTAGGGACGGTGCAGCAGTGATGGTGGTGGAGGTGTAGTGGTAGGGACGGTGCAGCAGTGATGGTGGTGGAGGTGTTGTGGTAGGGACGGTGCAGCAGTGATGGTGGTGGAGGTGCAGTGGTAGGGACGGTGTAGCAGTGATGGTGGTGGAGGTGTTGTGGTAGGGCCGGATGGTATAGCAGTGATGGTGGTGGGGATGGTGTCGAAATGGTGGTCTGTGCGGTAGGGGTGATAGAGTGATGTTGGCGGAGGTGTTTGTGGTAGTGGCGGTGGTGGTGGTGGAGTTTGGGATGCGGAGTGTGTCGAGGTGCTATAGTACCGCCCCATGTCTTATGGTGACTAACGAGGAATATTTACAACCCGACCACCGTGCTATCTGGTTAGGGCAGCCTAGGAAGTGTTTCTTATAACCTTTGTAAATTGTTGCAATGCATCACAGTGAGTTACGTTCCACCCTCTTGAAGGAGCTCGGCGTCCCTCAGGGCCTCCACTCCACCTTCAGTAGGTACGCGTGGTAAAGGGTCATAGGTTGGTATTATAAGACACTTTCGCCTCTAACATCAACTATTTCTAAAGGTCAAAGAGGGAGGCAATCGAGTTCTAATGAGTATTTATTTAGGTTCATGGTACAGAAGAAGGGTCAAACTACCACCAGGGTAAAAAAAACTACTGGAAATGCCCAAAAAGTCCTAGGAAAGCCTTGTCAAATAGGCGAACTTAAGCGCCAATTTTTTTTTTTTTTTTTTTTTTTTTTTTTTACGTCGTTGCCTGTTGCGCCGGTAGGCATCTTCCTGGTGGGGCCTGATGGTCGGCCCAAGGCTTCCTCCAGGTGGGGCCTGATGGTCGGCCCAGCCCGTTCTGGCGCAGGCGAGTGTTTATAGAGGCGCCATCTTGCATTTAGTAATACGTCCCATAATGCTTTCTTCCTCTCATTTTCCTTTCGGCTAATACTCTCATTATCGCCTCTTGTGTCTCGTTCAGCATCCCAGCAGACAGCGCGTAGGATGTGGTGCACGCAAGCCTTTACTGTCCTAAACAAACAAAAAAATATAGCGTTTGTTTATTAAGCCCCTATAGGTTGTTGTATTATGCAGTCTATAAAAGCCCGTCGGTATTAAGTAAACATGGAGTGAGTTTCGATCCTGGATGTTACTTTGCGAGATCCATTTAACGCCTCGTGAAGAAGCGTGGCGCAGGGTACAAAAGCGCAAACTAATGTGGCAAACAAATAGTGATGAAATTTTCCAGGTGGTCGATGTTGTGGGGGAAGTAAACATCGCAGTACTTGCAGACAGGTAATTTGTTTTCCCCCGTCGCCTTTGGTGTTGCTAACAGGCGCACCTAACATGACCAAATGTGGGGTACAAACTTGGCGGAGGGACTGTTTTTTGGGCGCCATTAAAGGTAATGGCGGAAGGATAGCTTAGCCGGATATTTTGTTTTTATTTATTAATGATCCACGAGACATCCTAGAGTTAAATGAAGGTATGTGCTTATCTCTGTATTCATTCATACACACACTGGTAACATTTATGTGGAGTCTGATTCACTTATTAGAGTGAAATTCTCTTGTGATAAACAGACACAAATTCGTGTCACTAGTAAAAATGAAACTAGTAATTTAAGTTTTGCCACCACGAAATATACAAAAATAGATAAATATGAAAGCTCACGAAGTCACAATAAGTGACATCACCTGCTTTGCGCAGTAAAAGTATGCATTTTAGGTATCTGATACCCGTTGCTGCTGCCTCGGCCACAGATTATTGCCAGATTGTCGTAATCAGCCGATTATATTTCCCGACCTCCTGCCCCCAAACTGTCTTCTGGGTTCCAAAAACGAAACTTATTTATAGTTATCGTTAAGAGAGTAAGATTCTGATGTTTCTTGGCAATAGTTAGATGTCAGAAACCGTTAAATACTATGCTCTGAGTACGACAATCTGGCAACGGTAGCTATACGTATTTTCATATTATTGTTCTGTTGTTTATTGAATGTTGTGTTAAAAAAAGAATACTCATAATTTTAGCTAGTTTTTGGTTATAAGGATTCTTTACGAAATACAAGTATAACATTACCTTCTTTAACTTAGGAAACGTCCTGAATCCTGGGTCGGCTATGGTATTGTTAGGTGCGCCTATTCCACCCACGCACACACAGGCGGGAGGAATTATTATGCCTTTTGAGGAGGCGTTTAACGCACGCACACTCCTTGATTTATCTGCGCTGTCGTGTTCAGAAACCGGAAAATTAATGCTGCTGTAGAGACAAATATTAAAAGATACTTAGGTTCGTGTCAAGGCGAACAGTTATTTAACTACACAGAAGGAATGGTCGATAAAAATGCGTGATAGGCATTTGAGACTAAAAGCCGTCATCAGTGGTCTTGGAGAGATGCGTGCAATTCTCATTGTTGGGATAAAAATGAGTTCTGCCCAAAGTTGCGCTCTTAAGGAAACCCACCTCCCTCCCCTTGCTGGTGCAGAAACCATAAAACTAACCTGATCTTCTGAATCTCATAAATAGGTGTGTGTGTGTGTGTGTGTGTGTGTGTGTGTGTGTGTGTGTGTGTGTGTGTGTGTGTGTGTGTGTGTAAGTACATCATGATGTTTTTTTCTGAATGTTTATACTTGTGTTTTCCTACGTTTTGAAACGGATCTGAATAAAAGACACCATTGTATTAATTTCACAAGCTGCGTTTTCTTCTGTCGATTTTGAAAACAGTGCATTTGATATACTTTTCAGTATTGCATTTTGCATTGAAAATAACTTTAGAAATATTTTATTCTCAAGACATAACTAACCTATTTCAGCTGTTGGAAGCCACTTTGTATACATCACTGATATTTTTAGTCCAAGCACTGTTTACATCCATCTGTATAAAAGAAATTCAAACACGACTAACGTAATATATTGCAAGCTTACATGCATGTTTATTTTAAATAAGCCTTACTAAAATTAATCGCGTCCACATCCAATTGACAAGGTCTTAAATGGCTGCGTTAACGTGCCAAAAGTTCTGAAGTAAAAAAATAAAAAAAAACAGACGGACAAACAACTTTCAGACTCAGTCAGTATATGAATATTAACGTCACTCTAAACCTCTATACGTTGGTTTACGTTTACTAGGCTGGGCCGTGTGTGGACTTGTGCTGAATAAAAAGCTCGACAGCGGCAAGAGTGGCCTGCCAATGGGAAGATGTTCAAATTTGTGCAGAAGTGTCCTGCGGCTAAAACGAAAACTGCGGAATGTGTTTGTACAAAATTAACGAAGGAGATAAGCGTGCGAGATACAATATTGTGACGTGTGTGTGTGTGTGTGTGTGTGTGTGTGTGTGTGTGTGTGTGAGAGAGAGAGAGAGAGAGAGAGAGAGAGAGAGAGAGAGAGAGAGAGAGAGAGAGAGAGAGAGAGAGAGAGAGAGAGAGAGAGAGAGAGACTGTTGGAAGGGATTAGAAAAAGAACAACGCAATATACTCTTCCGCAAAAACCTGATCCATCCGATAGAGCCTTCACCTGCCGCCCGGCGTCCTAATTGTTACACTCGCCGAGGACCGCCGCGCTGATTGCTGATCTTATAAGTGCGTCGCAGCCACCAAAGGAATTGAACGTTTTGACCGTAGAAAATTCAAAACTACCGCTCCTCAGCTGACTTTATCGGCAATCGGCTTTTTTCTCCGCCAATGGCTGGCTTTCACTTCCCTTACGGGTCCTGTCAAGAGGGCACTTTTCTCGCCTAGTTGTTCACTGTTACTCTGATGCATTACGTAACATGGCTCTAAGGAAAGTGTCTGCTGCACTGTACAGGAGTACGTTCAACGTACTCCTGTACGTTGAACGAAGTCATATAGAGGTCTTCTTCATTACTTTGGCTGCGTCAATTTCGAGTAGAACATACGAACATAGGAACGTAGGAGTCTGCAAGATGCCGGTAGGCCTGATCAAGCAGCTCCTTTGAGCGTAAGCTCCTGTGAATCTAGCCCCACCGGATATCACTGTCCATTAATTTATCTAATCTATTTTCGAATGTGACAATTGTATTGGCACTCACCACGTGACTGTTCAGCCTGTTTCACTCGTCTACCACTCTGTTAGTAAACCAATTTTTGCCCACGTCCCTGTTGAATCTGAATGTATCCAGTTTTAACCATTACTGCGTGTCCTACCTGGTTCTCTTACCAACATAACCTTATGAATATCTCCGCTATTAAAGGCCTTCATCCATTTATAAACCTCGATCATGTCTCGCACTCTTCGCCTTTCTAGAGAATGCAAGTGCTTCACTCTGGGTAACTCATTGATTTTTACATCCTCCTAAAAGAAAGTAGCTTTTTCCTTCATGTTATAATTAATATAATACATTTATAATGCATGCAACTTTTTACTTTGCTTTGCTACATTTTTATCAGTTACCTTCTTTTTTTTTTTTTTTTTTTTTTTTTTACGTTGTTGCCTATTGCGCCGGTAGGCATCTTCCCGGTGGGGCCTGATGGTCGGCCCAAGGCTTCTTCCAGGTGGGGCCTGATGGTCGGCCCAGCCCGATCTGGCGCAGGCGAGTGTTTATAGTGGCGCTATCTTGCATTGGCTCATGCTGCCCCCCGGAACTCGTACTTGATTCGCTTGGACGGCTTCCTCTAGAGTCCGGGTTGATGGGTGGTCTTCAGGACAGCATGTGGGTAGTTTTAAGCCACTCGGCGGTGACCGAAAAATCCGAGTGGTAGCGTGAGGATTCGAACCCGCGTCGTCCAACACGCGGCGAATGTGGGTCCAGTACGCTATCACTTCGGCCACCGCCGAAGAAAAAAAAATGCCTATTCAATCCCACAGTTATCGACTTTGCGCTTATGACAAGTATGCAATCATAGTCAGCCAAGCCACCGGTATGCAGCGGTGATCAACGCCTTTATCCAGATCATTACTAGAATTCCAGTCTCTTAATCTACGATAGCAGGCAGCGATATCTTAATTCACAGATTTCTCCCGACGAAAAAAATGTCCGTAATGAGATCTTGATTCATATTTTATCAACACCGACGACCGGTACCATTTTGGCGAGTCTAGGAACTGTTTGGAAACCTGTCTTTGAGAGACCAAGACTGTGTAGAAGTAAGCCTACGTATCGCGGGTGTGAGGGAAGGAGACGAAAGGAGCAGAGCCGGCCAAGGCGCCGGGTCCACCAACCCAGGCGCCGCCACGCCAGCCCTCGGGCCCTCGATGCAAGTCTTCTTGGCTTACTCTCACTTATCTGCTCCTACTTTTTCTTGGTATAATTAAAATGTTGACAGGCTCTTATGAAACACACACACACACACACACACACACACACACACACACACACACACACACACACACACACACACACACACACACACTGTATATGTATCCGTCTGTTTGTCTGTCTGTCTTAGTGAGACAGGTAGACAGAGAGACATAAAATAAGAACGCATCAGACGCACAGACACACAGGCGGGCGGCCCTCAGTGCTGTCATGCCGTGCGTACCATCCCGCCCTTTGTCTTCCCCTGATGAATGGCCGTCCTGTCAACCACCAACGAAATAACACGTGGAAGGGCAGACTGAAGCAGGCATTCATAAAAAAAAAACGTTAAACGAGATAATCATAAAGCTAAGTTTTCTTGGCACTACATTATGGCACTACATTATGGCTGCTCTTCCCATCAGCGAGGCAGATGCGGCACCAACGAGACATTGCCTTCTTCAAGAAACAGCCTTTACTCAGTGAGGGTCAGCCGATGTTTCATTTCATTCTAGTTTAAGTCCAGTTTACCAAAGTTGTGTCGGGACGAGTAAACCTTAACGCTGGGTCACCTCAGCAAACCCTGGATTTGATTGCGAGTAATGAGTTTCAAAGATCTTGAAGGGACGCAAATTTCTTCAACTCCGACGCGTCCAGCAGGAGACAGCAGGCGGCAGGTTGAGGTGATGTCCTCAGTTTAGGAGAGTCTCTGAGGAATGTGTGCATGGTTACGGTCACGCCGCTCAGGTGAGGAGAAAGTATTTCTAATAAGGAAGTGATAAAAATCTCCCCCACTACAGGGAAGTGAGTGTAGGCCTAGAGAGCTCTTTTCAAGAAGCATTCAGACAGTGCTTGTAGATGCAGTGAAAAGAATAGATCAGGGTTTTGATAAAGACATAGATGTAGGCCTGGCTGCGCGCAGCTCTTGATACACAATGTGAGTGCTTGTCTACTACCTCGGCTCTTTCGTGGGGAAGTGGTTAGCACGCTAAACTCGAATCTGATGATGATTTACTGGTTGTTTTTTAGGTCGTTTAAAGATCTTTTTATAATTGGAAATTGTAAAGCATGTTAAAATCGGACTTTGTGAGCACATTCATCTCAAAGGAACTTTTAAATAAATAACTCAAGCCTGTCGTGCATGACAGTTTAGGGTATAAATCAACAAAGACTGACCTCACTTTGTTGTATAAAAAGTCTCATTAGTAAGATCCATAGATGAGTTTTCGGAGTCTAAATTTATGGTGACTCGATTTACGCGAGTTTGGTTTACGCGTTTTTTAAATAACACGGGATCAAAATCCAAATAAATGTTTAATTTACACGTTTTTTCCACTTATACGCGATATTTTATGGAGTGGCCACCATATGTCTCACGCAACTGGACTCACACGGTGCCGCGGCCACACAGCTGAGCTCAGTTCTTCCCGCGCACCACTTGAACAACAATACAGTACCCACGCTGCCACGCTACTCAACAATAGGGGTGGGCAGGTACCGGTACCAGTACCGGTACTAACGGTACCAGCTATACAGTACAGTACCGGTACCAGACTGCTCGGTACCGGTACCAATACTAGCCAGTCGCTCATGGTGTCCCTCATTTCTTCCTCACACGAGTGAGGCTGAGACTGAGTGCCTGAGTGGATGTCTCGGTGATATGGATTTTCTCTCTCTCTCTCTCTCTCTCTCTCTCTCTCTCTCTCTCTCTCTCTCTCTCTCTCTCTCTCTCTCTCCACTGAATGAAGTGAATATGTATTTTCGATAGAAACTTCCCACTTGTTTGATTTACATTGTTTTTAATTTACGCGTCCTCTTCAAGGACACAATACTCGTAAATCGAGAGTTATCTGTATATATATATATATATATATATATATATATATATATATATATATATATATATATATATATATATATATATATATATATATAGGTACACCTACCGAACAGGCAAAGCACTCAGGTGATATATGGAGAGTGAGAAGGGGCTGAAGCCACTCCAAAGACCCTTCCCATGTCCTCCTCTAACCGTTTCCCTATTGTCTCACCAACACCAGAGGTAGTTCAGCATGCTCTCTAAAGACAGATCCCTCTCTTTATCCACACCACACTACATTCTCACAAACATATACACCTTTTCCCCCAAATTAAAAATTTCAAATGGCGCTTTACATACACCAAGCCTCAGGTCTCCCGGCTCGGGGACCAGAATTCTCCCAAGGAGGACTCTCCCTTCTGGCTGCCGACCCGAGAGGTGTCTTGATAACTCCTCGAACCTCTTTCTTCTCAATTTCTGCAACATTCTTGGTCTTCAGCACCTCATTTTCATTCTGTGGAACATCATCTCTCCTCCTCTAAACCTCACCTTCTCTTCCCTTACCGAAACACAGGTTTCTGAGGCTACTGACAGCAATCTCTACTCTGTTCCTCCTACTATCTCTATCCTAAATTTCAATCCAAAGCTGAATGTTGTTGCGCCTACGTGCGCAACATCATCCTGCTCTCGTGCCCACGACCTTGACTCTTCTAGATTTTCCACCATCTGGTTAAGACTTCACTGTCATTCTATTACTAAATACATCTGTGCTGTTTATCTCTCACCTAACTCCACCAACTATGTAAAATTCTTTGACTATTTGAATTCTAAAGTGGAGCATCTTGACCCACTCTCCCTTCGCTGAAATCTCATTCCTAGGAGATTTCAATGTTCACCACCAGCTGGCTTTCATCCTCTTTCACTGACCATCCTGGTGAACAAGCCTACAACTTCTGCTATCCTCAACGACCTAGAGCAGTTGGTCCAGCACCCTCACAGGTATTCCTGACCGTCTTGGAGATCGGCCCCAACATTCTAGACCTCTTCCTTACCTCAAACCCTTCTGCTTATTCTGTCAAACTGTTCTCTCCGTTGGGCTCCTCCGATCACAATCTTATTTCTGCATCCTGTCCTATCGCTCCTGTACACCCTCTGGACCCACCGAAGGCGATGCTTCTGGCATTTTAGCTAGCTCAGTGGGACGACCTGAGATGTACTTTTCCATTCCCGTGGAATGATTATTGCTTCCAGGATAGAACCCTCTGTGTGTGCTCAGCGCATCACAGATGTGATTGTCTCTGGAATGGGCATACATTCTCGTTCTTTCTCTACTCCTCACGCTAAAAGCCTTGGTTTAATCACGCTTGTTCTCGTGCTGTCAATGATAGAGAGGTAGCTCACAAAACATACCAGAGCCTTCAAACTAATGCTAATTATGAACTTTACATTTCTGCCCGAAATCGTGCCTATTCTCCGACTTATCAAAAATTCTTTCATTAATAGAAAATGTCAAAACCTTGCTTTCTCTAACTCTTCCCGTGACTTCTGGCATCTGTCAAAACATCTCCTCAACCCTTCTTCATCTTTCCCTCCACTCCTCAGTCCTGGCAGCAACACTGCCGTCTCATCTATCTAGGCTGAACTCTTCTCTCAAACTTTTCTAAAACTCCACTCTGGACGATTCTGGGCATATTCCTCCTACTCATCCCCCTCTGACTCCCCCTTTGTGCCTGTTATAAAAGATTCTTCAAATGATGTTTTCTATGCCCTCTCTGGCCTTAATCCTTAGAAAACATGGACCTGATGGAGTGCTCCCTATTGTCCTTAAAACTGTGCCTCCGTGCTGTCACCTGCCTGGTCAAACTCTTTTCGCCTCTGCCTGTCAACATCTACCTTTCCTTCTTGCTGGAAGTATGCCTTCATACAGCCTGTACC
>NW_026110519.1:748269-750769 GCF_024679095.1 Eriocheir sinensis
GTACATGTATTTTTATAGAAATTTGCGTTATTTTATGTGAATTTTGTATATATTTTTTCACTCAGTTTTACAATATTTTATTGATATTTTGTTTATTTATTTTGATACGAATTTACATTATTATATATGTATTTTGTACATATTTTTTATACGTATTTCCATTATTTAATGTGTATTTTGTTTAAATATTTTTATACAAATTTACATTATTTTATGAGTATTTGTTTAAATATTTTCATACAAATTTATATTGTTTTATGTACTTTGTATATATATTTCAATTCAAATTTAGCTTATTTTATGTGTATTTTGTTTATCTATTTTGATACAAATTTAAATTACTTTTGTCTATTTTTGTATATAGTTTTAAACAAATTTACGTTATTTTATGTGTATTTTGTATATTTATTTTCATAAAAATACACATTCTTTTATTGGTATTTTGTTTATTTATTTTGAAAAGACTTTACATTATTTTATATTTATTTTGTTTATATATTTTTCTACGTGTTTTCATCGTTTTATATGTATTTTGTATATATATTTTCATAGAAATTTAAGTTATTTTATGTGTATTCGTAGATATATTTTGATACAAATTTAATTTTTTTTATATGTATTTTGCATATCTATTTCAATACAAATTTACATTATTTTTTTGATATTCTGTTTATTTATATTAATACGATTTTACATTATTCTATGTGCATTTTGTATATTTTTTCTATACATATTTACATTATTAATGTATATTTTGTATATATATTTTCATATAAATATACGTTATTTTATGTGTATTTGATGATATATTTTGATATAAATTTACAATATTTTATGGGTATTATATATATATATATATATATATATATATATATATATATATATATATATATATATATATATATATATATATATATATATATATATATATATGTATATATATATTATATTTGTGTAATTTGTATATCTATTTTCATACAAATTTAAATGATTTCTGAGATATATTTATATATATATATATATATATATATATATATATATATATATATATATATATATATATATATATATATATATATATATATATATATATACATATATATATATATATATATATATATATATATATATATATATATATATATATATATATATATATATATATATATATATAGGTATATATATATATATATATATATATATATATATATATATATATATATATATATATATATATATATATATATATATATATATATATATATATATATATATATATATATGATTGGGGTATGACTTTCTAGTAGAGAGAGAGAGAGAGAGAGAGAGAGAGAGAGAGAATTTGATGAATATATTGAAATAGATATAATGCAGAGGAGGCATCGGTCATGTCCACACACACACACACACACACACACATACATACATACATATATATATATATATATATATATATATATATATATATATATATATATATATATATATATATATATATATATATATATATATATATATATATATATAAATATATATATATATATATATATATATATATATACCTATATATTATATATCTATAAATGTATATATATATATATATATATATATATACATGTATAGATATATAATATATATGTATATATATATATATATATATATATATATATATATATATACATATATATTACATATATATATACATATATATATATATATATATATATATATATATATATATATATATATATATATATATATATATATATATACACACACTTGCGCCAGAACGGGCTCGGCTGACCATCAGGCCCTTAATTGGAGGAAGAGGCCTTGGGCCGACCATCAGTCTCACCTTGAAAGAGGAGATGCCGATTCATAGAGGCTACTGATGCAACAGGCACGACGTAAAAAAAAAAATATATATATATATATATATATATATATATATATATATATATATATATATATATATATATATATATATATATATATATATATATATATATATATATATATATATATATATATATATATATATATATATATATATATATATATATATATATATATATATATATATATATATATATATATATATATATATATATATATATATATATATATATATATATATATATATATATATATATATATATATATATATATATATATATATATATATATATATATATATATATATATATATATATATATATATATATATATATATATATATATATATATATATATGGGGAGGCGGTGGCTGAATCGACAGAGTAACACCACTGCGTTCAGGAGGACGCGAGTTCAATCCTGCCTGGTGCCAAGCTGGGATTTTTCAGCTGCTGCCGAGTGGCTTAAACTACCCACATGCTGTCCAGAAGACCACCTATCAACCGGGACTCTAGATTCTAGGATTAAAGATGAGTCTGGAGGCAGCATGAGCCAATGCAAGATGGCGCCACTATAAACACTCGCCTGCGCCAGAACGGCTGGG
>NW_026110519.1:755769-770872 GCF_024679095.1 Eriocheir sinensis
ATTTTAGCTGTTAGTATACATATAAATACATCAGCATGTGAAATATTTTTGCTTAGCCAACCCTGGTTGCTTCAGAATAATCGCCGGTAGTTGGAGATTGTGGTGGCGCGTGCAAAACTCCGAGCTGGGCTGGACTGCTGAGGTGTCTGACTCGGTCCGTTGTGCGCCAAGGGCCTTTTCCCGGTCTATTATGGGCCTGTTTGTTTGTTTTTGTACCCTCTGTGACAGTGGGGCAGTCACAGTGTGATTTTTTTCAGGCGTAGGAGGACTGGCCGCCTGCATTGGACCCGCATAACTGGCCCACGTGCATCATCTCCCGACATCATTGCAGCCTTTTTGGTCCCCCTTGGACGTTTAGGGGCACGTGCAGAAGCAGCAGCCGTTGCTACAGCTGACGTAGCACTCGTTGTTGGCGTGGCAAAGGTGGTGGTCGCTTAACCGGGTCGGTCTGTGGGACAGAGGTAGGGTGCGTGGGGGAGGTGGTGATGGTCCGGGGCGACAGTGTAGACATAAGCCTACTCCTCAAGCTAAATTAACAGCGTTACCAATGATAGCGCAGTTTTGATACGCGCGTAAAGTAGCTGTCCCATAAGGGACCTATCGGCCTGCGGTGACGCAGTCCCATATGGGACCTATCGGCCTTTACGGGTTAAAGTTGAGTATGGGCGGTCGGAAGGATGTCAGACTGGCCTGGAAAAAGTTTATAGAAAATATCTGACGAACTACAGAGATATATGACACTTGCTTGGCTGGGAAGGAAGTTTGATCAGCTTAGGGTTGAGTATGGGTGGTCGGAAGGATGTCAGATGAGGGAAGGAAAAATATTATAGTAAGTAGCTGACGAATTACCGAGATATATGATTCTTGCCTGCCTGGAAAGGGAGTTTGATCAGGTTAGGGTTGAGTATGGGTGGTCGGAAGGATGGCAGACTGGACTAGGAAAAAGGTTATAATATGATAAGTAGCTGACGAACTACCGAGATATATGACTCTTGCTCGGCCCGCGCCCCTTCCCTTCCCTCCACCCCCTCCCTGGTGCTCCTCTTGACGTATATTGCTGAAGTCTGGCTTGATTGATAGTTGGACAGCTTGTGGGTAATAATCTTGCCCCACTTGGCGAGGGTTCAAGGTTCTTGGGGCAATATTCTTATTCATCATTTCGGTGCCCATGCACACGCATTTGAAGAGGCTTTCGTTGGACTTGTAGGCTTTTCAGTGGGTAGTTTCGTGAGCCTTGTGGTAGTTTGACAAGGCTTTTGTACCAGGAACGGGGAAAAGCGCCCTTGAGGACCCGATTCGTCTCCTTTTCGGCCTTGAGAAGTAGTTGACGAGAAAGACGGAAGGGTCTGAGAATACCAACCCTAGACCCATATTCCTAAACGTCTCGGTGCGTCAGGATATGCCTGTTTATAAAGGCTCTCGTAGAGGTTACTTGGGTTTTCATAGACTGATTTGTTATCAACTGTTTTGTGACTGTTGTGTGAACATCGGTGAGTCACGCCAGGAAGTCTTACGGCGGATTGGCCTGGCCCACGGTGTTATGGACTCGCTCAGCACGAGTATATGGCGTTGACGATACCTGTGCAGAATGACACAGATCCGGAACTAAAAGTCCCTTGTGCTCCCTGTCTTACTCTATGGCTGTGAGACATGGGCGCTAAATGGGGACTTGGAGGGGCGGATTGATTATAAATATCACGCAGAATCATGGGATATCGCTGGAATGAATTTGTGTCAAACCGGCGACTTAGGGGGAGGCGGTGGCTGAGTCGTCAAAGTAACGGCCTCGTGTTCAGGAGGACGCGAGTTCAATCCCCGCCCGGTGCCACCAAGCTGGGATTTTTCAGCCTCCGCCGAGTGGCTTAAAACTACCCACTTGCTGTCCAGAAGACCACCTATCAACCCGGACTCTAGATTCTAGGATCAAAGATGAGCTCTGGGAGGGCAGCATGAGCCAATGCAAGATGGCGCCACTATAAACACTCGCCTGCGCCAGAACGGGCTGGGCCGACCATCAGGACCTACCGGAAAGAAGCCTTGGACCGACCATCAGGATCCACCGGGAAGAAGCCTACCGGCGCAATAGGCTGCAATGTAAAAAAAAAAAAAAAAAAAAAAAACTCCGTGAGACTGATTCGACATATATTACCTGCGTAGTCAGTCAACGCCAGCTCCGGTTATACGGGCACGTGGCACGTTACCCAGAAGCTGATCCTGCTCATCGGGTTGTCTCTGTAAGAGACTACTGAGTGAAGGAGGCCGAGGGGACGCCCACGGAGTTCGTATCTTGAGCAAGTCGATGGATCCTGCCAGGAGGCATTCAGGATGGGAAGGGGGCCTGCATAGAGACTCGCCCGGAGGGACCTACGACCCGTCGTAGGGTGGGCGAGGCGACGCGCCCCCCGGCGTATGGCCCCATTGATAGATTGATTGATTTTGTTATCCTAGTGGTAGTTTTATACGACTTTTGTGCCACGAACGGAAAATTCACCCATGAACCTGGTTAATCTTCTCTGTGGACTTGGGAAAGAGTCGTAGTGGGGCCCCAAAACGTTTAAGAATGTGGACCTTAGCGTCTTGTGGTGGGACTTGTTAACCTTACTAATGAAAGCTGCAGATAAAAGTGAGATAAACTTATGGCTGAGAAGGACATTGTTTGGGAAAAAATGACTCAGGAATAAAAATGGCCCAGAAAAAAGATGTCGCGGGAATAAATGTCGCAGGAATAAATGGCAGAAAAAAATGTTGCAACAATAAATGGCAGAGGAAAAATGTTGCAGGAATAAATGGCAGAGGGAAGAATTTTGCAGGAATATATGTCAAAGGGAAGAATGTTGCAGGAATAAAATGTCAGAGAGAAATATTGCAGGAATAAATGTCAGAGAAAAAATGTTGCAGGAATATGTCAGAAAAAAATATTGCAGGAGTAAATGTCAGGGAAAAAATGTTGCAGGGATAAATGTCAGAGAAAAAAATGTTGCAGGGATATATGGCAGAGAAAAATGTTGCAAGAATAAATGTCAGGGAAAAAATGTTGTAGGGATAAATGTCAGAGAAAAAATGTTGCAGGGATAAATGTCAGGGAAAAAATGTTGCAGGGATAAATGTCAGAGAAAAATGTTACAGGAATAAATGTCAGAGAAAAAATGTTGCAGGGATAAATGGCAGAGAAAAATGTTGCAAGAATGAATGTCAGGGAAATAATGTTGCTGGGATAAATGGCAGATAAAAATGTTGCAAGAATAAATGTCAGAGGGAAGAATGTTGCAGGTATAAATGTCAGAGTAAAATATTACAGGAATAAATGTCAGAGAAAAATGTTGCAAGAATAAATGTCAGAGAAAAAAATGTTGCAGGAATAAGTGTCAGATAAATTTTTTTGCAGGAATAAATGTCAGAGAAAAATGTTACAGGAATAAATGTCAGAGAAAAAAAAGGTTGCAGGAATAAATGGCAGAGAAAACTGTTGCAAACCTAAATGTCAGAGGGAAGAAGTTAGCTGTAATAAAATTTTAGAGGGAAGAATGTTGCAGGAATAAAATGTCAAAGAAAAATATTGCAGGAATAAATGTCAGAGAAAAAATGTTGCACGAATAAATGTCAGAAAAAAATATTGCAAGAATAAATGTCAGAGAAGAAAATGTTGCCGGAATAAATGTCAGAGAAAAAATGTTGCAGGAATAAATGTCAAAGAAAAGATGGTGTAGGAATAAATGTCAGAGAAAAATGCAGTAATAAATGTTAGAGAAACAATGTTGCAGGAATAAATGGCAGATAAAAATATTGCAAGAATAAATGTCACATGGAAGAATATTGCAGGAATAAAATGTCAGGAAAATGTTGCAGGAATAAATGTCAGATAAAAAAATGTTGCAGGAATAAATGGCATATAAAAAAAATGTTGCATGAATAAATGGCAGATAAGAACTTTTGCAGGAATAAATGTTACAGGAATAAAATGTCAGAGAGAAGAATGTTGCAGAAATAAAATGTCAGAGAAAAAATGCTGCAGGAATAAATTGCAGAGGGTACAATGTTGCAGGAATAAATGTCAGAGGGAACAATGTTACAGGAATAAAATGTCAGAGAGAAGAATGTTGCAGAAATAAAATGTCAGAGAAAAAATGCTGCAGGAATAAATTGCAGAGGGAACAATGTTACAGGAATAAAATGTCAGAGAGAAGAATGTTGCAGAAATAAAATGTCAGAGAAAAAATGCTGCAGGAATAAATTGCAGAGGGTACAATGTTGCAGGAATAAATGGCAGAGGGAACAATGTTACAGGAATAAAATGTCAGAGAGAAGAATGTTGCAGAAATAAAATGTCAGAGAAAAAATGCTGCAGGAATAAATTGCAGAGGGTACAATGTTGCAGGAATAAATGTCAGAGGAAGAATGTTGCAGGAATAAAATGTCAGAAAAAAGGCTGCAGGAATAATGTCAGAGAAAAAATGTTGCAGGAATGTCAGGGGGAAAAATATTGCAGGAATAAATAGTAGATATAAATGTTGCAGGAATAAATAGCAGATAAAAAATGTTGCAGGAACAATGTTACAGGAATAAAATGTCAGAGAGAAGAATGTTGCAGAAATAAAATGTCAGAGAAAAAATGCTGCAGGAATAAATTGCAGAGGGTACAATGTTGCAGGAATAAATGTCAGAGGGAAGAATGTTGCAGGAATAAAATGTCAGAGAAAAAAGGCTGCAGGAATAATGTCAGAGAAAAAATGTTGCAGGAATGTCAGGGGGAAAAATATTGCAGGAATAAATAGTAGATATAAATGTTGCAGGAATAAATAGCAGATAAAAAATGTTGCAGGAATAAATTTCAGAGGGAAGAATGATGCAGAAATAAAATGTCAGTGAAAAATGTTGCAAGAATAAATGTCAGAGAAAAAAATACTGCAAAAATAAATGACAGGAAAAAATGTTGCAGGAATAAACGGCAGGGAAAGAATGTTGCAGGAGTAAATGGCAGAGAAAAAAAATGTTGCAGGACTAAATGTCAGAAAATATGTTTCAGGAATAAATGGCAGAAAAAAATGTTGCAGGAATAAATGGCAGGGAAAAATATTGCTGGAATAAATGGCAGATAAGAAAATGTTGCAGGAATAATTGTTAGAAAAAATCTTGCAGGAATAAATGTCAGAGAAAAATGCTGCAGGAATAAATGTCTGAGAAAAAATGCTGCAGGATTAAATGGCCTGGAAAAAATGTTGCAGGAATAAATGGCAGAGAAGAAATGTTGCAGGTGTAGTGACCCATAACATACACACCATTTTCTACTTATCGTTCTCTCTCGTTTCAGCACATACCTCTAAATTCTTCTTTTCTACACTCATATATCACGCCGTACCTTCTCCTGTAATTAAGTCACTACACCGTAAATACCAATACATACACTTCCTAATCAACATGACATTCGACCTTGTATATATAAAAGTATCTAACTACCGCTCTTGTAAATACTAACGCATATTATCATGATTGTACATACTCTCACCTACAGTGTTCGACAATGTATATAGCCACCGAATAATGCGGGCCATCACAGACACGCCAGACCTCGTCGACAGACCGACTCGGTCGGCTAAATTACGATCGTCGATAGAGTCGGTTTGTCCGCATCCTGCTACGGGCCTTCAATCGGCTTAGCCCGTGCTCCCACGTGCAAGGAGGGAGCATTATTGCCCGTTTCTCCTAGTGATACTAGGGGATAAATCTTTGAGGTGGAGCGGGTCGCCGGGATGAGAGACACGCCAGTCCTCGTCGACAGACCGACTCGGTCGGCTAGATTTCGATCGCCGATAGAGTTGGTCTGTCGGCATCCTGCTACGGGCCGCCATTAGGCCAAGCCCGTGCTCCCTCGCACAGGGAGGGAGCATTTTTGCCCTCTTAACTTCTTGTCTTCGGACAATGACCCGTTTCCCTTAATGATACTAGGGGATAAATCTTAGGAGGAGCTCTCCCCACAGAGACACGCCAGTCCTCGTCGACGGACCAACTCGGTCGGCTAGATTTCGATTGCCGATAGAGTCTGTCTGTCGGCACCCTGCTACGGGCTGTTATTAGGCTAAGCCCGTGCTCCCCCGCGCAGGGAGGGAGCACTTTTACCCTCTTACCAGGCCGTCTTCGGACAAGGGCCCGTTCCCCTAGTCATACAGCTCTCCACAATGAGAGACACCCCAGTCCTCGTCGACATAACGACTTAGTCGGCTAGATTTCAATCGTCGATAGAGTCGGTCTGTCGGCACCCTGCTACGGGCCGCCTTTTGGCAAAGGCTCGTGCCCCCTCGTACATGACGGGGGGGGGGGGGGGCTTTTCCCTCTGAACTCCCGTCTTCGAACAAGGGCCCGTTCCCCTAGTGATACAAGGGGTAAATCTTTAACAACCACAACAACAACTCTCCACAACGGAGTCGCCAAATGGTTTTAAGTTTTTTTCCATTAACCTACAGAGGCGATCTTAACGGAGTTAATGCGGCGAAGCTCTCAGCTTTGTTTGGCAGCCTCGGAAACGCACAAGCATCCATGCTTGGTTTCCACCTTGTAGCGGTACAAACTACCGCTACACATAAATAAATATCAGAGAAAAATTATTCCAGGAACAAATGGCAGAGGAACAATGTAGCAGGAATAAATGTCAGGGAAAAATATTGCAGGAATAAATGTCGAAGAAAAAATGTTGCTGGAATATATGGCAGAGAAAAAATGTTGCATGAATAAATGACGGATAAAAAATGTTGCAGGAATGTCAGATGAATATTAAAAATCAAAATCAATGACAGTAAAGAGAAGACTGTGTGTGTGTGTGTGTGTGTGTGTGTGTGTGTGTGTGTGTGCGTGTGTGTGTGTGTGTGTGTGTAAAATCAGTACGTTATGAGTTAGCAGCGAGGAGGCGTGGCTGACCTCAGGCGGGCACCGGGCATGCGCGGGCACTCGTCTGGCTGTCAACAATTAAGTCCATATATACCAAGTCAAGTCACTCTGCTCCAAAACTGCGACCGGTACGCACAGATGGTGGTTTAGGGGCGGGGCAGCGGGTTGACGTCACATGAAGCTAAAAAAAAAAACCACCCGCCAGTTCAGGGGTGACTCAAGTTGCAGCCGTGTCTGTACTTGGGATTTGTATGCTTACCTTCTTTCACAGCGCGTTTAGGCAAGCCATTGGCGAAAAAAATATGCCTTTTTATTGTACTCTTGCGTGACTGTAATTCCAATGCCTACAAACGGCGATGTGAGGTGTCAGGGAGGGCATGTTGAAGTGATTGATTTAAATTAGTCCGCCTTTCTTCGTTTTCTCTAAATTCCCGTTTCTACATTCTCTAGTTTGGCTCCAAGCAGTGTCACGCATAAACCAAGCCTCTGCCGTGTCTCCTCCCACAAAGCGGCGTATGATTTAGGTCAATAGGGGTTTCGTGGCGCGGCTCGCGGCCTCGTCCCCCAGCTCTCATGCTGTTGTTTGGCGGATGTTAATGTTTGTACAACTGTGCTATTAAGGGGAACGTTTGTTGCTGTTGTTCACACCATGACGCTTGTCTGTTGGGGGCAGAGACATGCACGCCAGCACGACAACAATTGGCGGCTCCGGAGGAAGCATTTCGCCACCCTTCCTCTCGTCCACACGTCAGAACAACCGCCACGTGCAGCTTTCCATCCTGTCCACCGCGGGACACAAGAAGTCGTGCTGTAGTGGGCGCGGACAGTCCGCGTCCACTACAGCACGGCTTCTTGTGTCCCGCACACCCGCCACCGCCTCGGCGCGAACCTCTGCTCCCTGTTGCCCCCCTCAGCCGGAACTTGTACAAGTTGACCAGTGTGTCCAGCGACGCGGCCAGGACACTTCAACTCTCTCTGTTTACCTATCTATCTATCTATCTATCTATCAATCCATCCATCCATCCTCCCATCCATTTATCCATCTATCTTTCAATCTATCTATCCAGCCAGTCATCTCTCTCTCTCTCTCTCTCTCTCTCTCTCTCTCTCTCTCTCTCTCTCTCTATCTATATATATATATATATATATATATATATATATATATATATATATATATATATATATATATATATATACATATATATATATATATATATATATATAAATTTCGTGCCACGACCTTGACTCTCCTGAATTTTCCACCATCTGGGTAAGTCTTCATTGTCATTCAATTACTAAATACATCTGTGCTGTTTATCTCTCACCGACCGTCTTGGAGACTGGCCCAACATACTAGACCTCTTCCTTACTTCTAACCCTTGTGCTTACTTTGTCAAACTGTTCTCTCCGTTGGGCTTCTCCGATCACAACCTTACATATGTATCCTGTCCTATCGCTTCTTTACATCCTCTGGACCCACCGAAGAGGCGATGCTCCTGGCATTTTTGCTTCAGCTCGGTGGGACGACCCGAGGATGTACTTTTCCGATTTCCCGTGGAATGATTATTGCTTCCAGGAGAGAGACCCCTCTGTGTGTGCCCAGCACATCACAGAGGTGTTCGTCTCTGGACTGGAAGCATACATTCCACGTTCCTTCTCTACTCCTCATGCTAAAAAGCCTTGGTTTAATCATGCTTGTTCTCGTGCTATTAAAGATAGAGAGACAGCTCACAAAAGATACCAGAGCCTTTGCACTCCTGCTAACCATGATCTTTATCTTTCTGCCCGGAATCGTGCCAAATCTATTCTCCGACTTACCAAAAACTCATTCATTAATAGAAAATGCCAAAACCTTTCTTTCTCTAATTTTTCCCGTGACTTCTGGCATCTAGCCAAAAATATCTCCTCCAATTTCACTTCTTCTTTCCCTCCTCTCCTTAACCCTGACGGCAGCACCGCCGTCTCATCTGTATCTAAGGCTGAACTCTTCGCTCAAACTTTCTGTAAGAACTCCACCCTGGACGATTCTGGGCATATTCCTCCTACTCATCCCCTCTCTGACTTCTTTATGCCTATTATTAAGATTCTTCCTAATGATGTTTTCTATGTTCTCTCTGGCCGCAACTCTCAGAAGGCTTATGGACCTGATGGAGCGCCTCCTATTGTCCTTAAAAACTTTGCTTCCGTACTGACACCTTGCGTTGGTCAAACTCTTTCGTCTCTGGCTATCAACATCTATTTTTCCTTCGTGCTCGAAATACGCCTTCGTAAAGCCAGTCCCTTAGAAGGGTGACCGTTCCAATCCCTCAAACTACCGCCCTATAACTTTACTTTCCTGCCTATCTAAAGCTTTTGAATCAATCCTTAACCGCAAGATTCAAAAGCACCTTTCCACTTTTAACCTTCTATCTGATCGCCAGTATGGGTTCCGTAAGGGGCGTTCTACTGGCGATCTTCTTGCTCTCTTAACTGACTCTTGGTCATCCTTTCTTAGCCGTTTCGGTGAAACTTTCTCTGTTGCGCTAGACATATCGAAAGCCTTCGATAGAGTCTAGCACAAGTCTTTGCTTTCTAAACTGCCCTCTTTCGGATTCTATCCCTCTCTCTCTTCCTTTATCTCCAGTTTCCTTTCCGGCCGTTCTATTTTTGCGGTGGTAGATGGTCACTGTTCTTCCCCTAAACCTATCAACAGTGGTGTTCCACAGGGCTCTGTCCTATCACCCACCCTCTACCTGTTATTCATCAATGATCTTCTTTCCATAACAAACTGTCCTGTCCACTCACACGCCGACGACTCCACTCTGCATTATTCAACTTCTTTCAATAGAAGACCATCCCAACAGGTAGTACATGACTCCAGACTGGAGGCTCCAGAACGCTTAACCTCAGACCTTGCTATCATTTCTGACTGGGGTAGAAGGAACCTTGTGTCCCCTATTCTTCGAGAACACTCAGCTGTCACCTTCTTCAACACTAAATATCCTCGGTCTATCCTTAACTCAAAATTTTAACTGGAAACTTCACATCTCTTCTCTCACTAAATCAGCTTCCTCGAGGTTGGGCGTTCTGTATCGTCCCTGTCAGTTCTTCTCCCCCGCACAGTTGCTATCCATATACAGGGGCCTTGTCCGCCTCTCGTATGGTGTATGCATCTCATGTGTGGGGGGGCTCCACTCACACAGCTCTTCAGGACTGAGTGGAGTCTAAGGCTCTTCGTTTCATCAGCTCTCCTCCTCTTACTGATAGGCTTCTACCTCTTAAATTCCGTCGCGATGATGCCTCACTTTCTATCTTCTATCGATATTTCCACGCTGACTGCTCTTCTGAACTTGCTAACTGCATGTCTCCCCCCTCCTCCGGCCTCGCCTTACACGACTTTCTGATCAAGCTCATCCCTATACTGTCCAAACCCCTTATGGAAGAGTTAACCAATATCTTCACTCTTTCATCCCTCACGCTGGTAAACTCTGGAACTATTTCCTCCTGCCTACGACTTAAACTCTTTCAAGAGGGGGGTAGCAGGATACCTCTCCTCTCGAAATTGATTTCTCTTTTTGGCCACTCGTCTGTACTCTATTCAGGAGCAGTAAGTAGCGGGCTTTTTTTTTCATTATTGTTTTCTTATTTTTTTACGCCCTTGAACTGTCTCCTCTGTAAAAAAAATAAAAATATATATATATATATATATATATATATATATATATATATATATATATATATATATATATATATATATATATATATATATATATATATATATATATATATATATATATATATATATATATATATATATATATATATATATATATATATAATATGGGTGAGGCGTCGCCTCGCCCACCCTATGACGCCAAACCCGGGGGTGCGTCTAGGCAGGTCTCCATGCAGGTCCTTTCCCATCCTGAGTACCTCCTGGCAAGATGCATTGACTTGCTCGATCCATGAAGCCTGTGGGCGTCCACTTGGCCTCCTCCACTCTGGGTTGTCTTTTAAATAAACAACCTGATGAGCAGGGTCGTTTTTTGGGCAGCGTGCCACGTGCCCGTATAGCCGGAGTTGGCGTTTGTGGGTCTGTGCAGGTAATGGGCCTCGAATCAGTTTTCTGGGCAGCGTGCCACGTGCCTGTATAGCAGGAGTTGACGTTTGCGGGTCTGTGCAGGTAATTGGCCTCGAATCAGTCTCGCCGGTTTGACACAAAGTCATTCCAGCGGTATCTATTATTATGAGTACGAGTATCTATTATTATGAGTACGAGGAAAAACTCAAACAGTTAAACTTGCATTCTCTAGAAAGGCGAAGGGTGCGTGGTGACACGATCGAGGTTTATCAATGGATGAAGGGCTTTAATAAGGGAGACATTCATAAGGTTTTGTTGGTAAGAGAACCGGGTAGGACACGAAGCAATGGGTTTAAACTGGATAAATTCAGATTCAACAGGGAAATGGGCAAAAATTGGTTTACAAACAGGGTGGTGGATGAGTGGAATAGGCTTAGTAGTCATGTGGTGAGTTCCAATACAATTGTCACATTCAAAAATAGATTAGATAAATTCATGGGGTTAGATACACGGGAGCTACACGGGAGCTTAGGTTCGGAGGAGCTGCCTCGTACAGGCCTGCCGGTCTCTTGCAGAGTCCTATGTTCTTATGTTCTTATTTCCAAAGTTATCAATACGCCTCTCCAAGTCCCAATTTAGTGTCCAGCAGTGTTGCCTCTATCTTCTATCGATATTTACATTTTGACTGCTCTGCTCAACTCGCAACTTCATGTCGCCTGAATTTACTTGTCTACATATAAGTTTTGTACCAGTATTTCTCGTTCGCAAAGAGTCATCAATTATAAACAATATTGATTTGTCCATATTCGTAAAGCCATTGAGTATTTTAAAACATTCGATCAGTTTTCCTCGGAGGCGACGTTTCTCAAGAGAAAATATGTTAAGGGTTGAGAGCCTCTCGTCGTAGGGTTTGTAGCGCAAGGAAGGGATCATTTGTGTTGTCCGATGTTGAACACCTTCTAATTTAGCGATGTCCTTTGTATGGTGAGGAGACCAAAACTGAACCGCATGTTCTAAGTGAGGTCTGACTAAAGTGTTGTAAAGCAAAGGTATTACTTTTTTTTTTTTTTAATAAAAAGTTTCTTTTAATGAGGTCCAGCATTCTGCTCGCTTTGTTTGCTGCATCGATGCATTGCTGTGAGAATTTGAGGTTTGACGCGATTTTGACCCCCAGGTCATTGACGGACTGAACGTTGTTGTGTTTAACGCCGCGCATTTCGTAATCGAACTTCTTATTTTTTATTCCAACTTAAAGAACCTGGCACTTATCTACATTAAAGGGCATCTCCCATCTATCACACCAAGCTGATATTTTATGCAAATCCTCTTAGAGGCTTTGTCTGTCTTCGTCAGTGAGAATTGAGTTACCAATCTTTGTGTCATCTGCAAACTTACTAATGAGATTATTGATTCCAACGTCAACATCGGTGATGTAAATAATGAAGAGCACTGGGCCAAGAACCGAGCCCTGGGGGACGCCACTAGTGACAGGCGATCACCACTCTTTGTTGTCTGTTGCTCAACCAATTCGAGATCCATTTATAAAGAAATTTATGGTATGGATCGTTATCAAACGCTTTCTGGAAATCAAGACAGACTAAGTTCAGTGATTTAGTTACGCCATAATCTGATATGAGGTCGTTATAAAAGGTCAGTTGATGAGAGAGAGATTTACATAGATTTACATAGATTACATAGAAAATCAGACCACACAGACCCCATGGTCCAGACTTGGTGGTCTGTCCTTAAACCTAAGTGATTTTACATTAATCAGAAGACTCCAAAACGTTGCATTTCTACTCTAGTTGATATTAAGTTGAAGGAAGTTACGGTCGAGCTTATTTTTGAAGGAGTCAATCGTGTTACACTGGACCACTGACGGTGGAAGCTTATTCCATTCTCGCACTACAACGTTGGTGAAGAAAAATTTGGTGCAGTCTGAGTTTACTTGTCTACATCTGAGTTTTACGCCATTGTTCCTCGTGCGCAAAGTGTCATCGATCATAAACAATGTTGATCTGTCTACATTCGTGAAACCATTAAGTATTTTAAAACATTCGATCAGTTTTCCTCGGAGGCGACGTTTCTCAAGAGAGAACATGTTAAGGGTAGAAAGCCTTTCTTCGTAGGATTTGTTGCGCAAGGAAGGGATCATTTTCGTTGCCCGACGCTGAACACCTTCTAATTTAGCAATATCCTTTGCATGGTGGGGAGACCAAAACTGTACCGCATATTCCAAGTGGGGTCTGACTAAACTGTTGTAGAGCGGGAGTATTACATCTTTATTCTTGAATACAAAGTTTCTTTTAATGAAGCCCAACATTCTGTTCGCTTTATTTGCTGCATCGATGCATTGCTGTGAGAATTTGAGGTTTGACGCGATTTTGACCCCAAGTCTTTGACGCATTGAACGCTTTTGAGTTTAACGCCGCGCATTTCGTATTCGAACTTCTTATTCCTCGTTCCAACTTGAAGGACCTGGCACTTGTCTACGTTAAAGGGCATCTCCCATCTATCCGACCAAGCTGAAATTTTGTGCAAATCCTCTTGGAGGCTTTGCCTGTCTTCGTCAGTGAGAACCGAGTTGCCAATCTTTGTGTCGTCTGCAAATTTACTAATGCGGTTATTGAGTCCAACATCCACGTCGTTGATGTAAATAATGAAGAGCACTGGGCCAAGGACCGAGCCCTGAGGGACGCCACTAGTGACAGGCGCCCACTCTGAGTTAAATCCGTCAATCACTACTCTTTGTTGTCTGTTGCTCAACCAATTCGCGATCCATTGGTTTACTTGACCGTCAATACCTATTTGCTTTAATTTGTAAAGTAATTTATGATGCGGGACTTTATCAAACGCTTTCTGGAAATCAAGATAGACTACGTCCAGTGATTTGGTTACGTCATAAACAGTGAAGAGGTCGTTATAAAAGGTTAATAGGTTTGATAGGCAGGATCTTTTGTTTCGGAAGCCATGTTGTGAGTCCCCAATCAATGCGTAGCTTTCAAGGTAATTCACAATTTTGTCTCTAATTATGCCCTCAAGTAGCTTACCTACAACCGAAGTTAGACTAATGGGCCTGTAATTACCTGGTACTTTTTTGTCTCCTTTCTTGAAAATCGGTGTCACGTTAGCCTTTTTCCAATCTGAAGGGACGATGCCTTGTCGCAAGGACATATTGAATACGGTTGTGAGGGAGAGTATTTCGCTCTTTGTTTCTTTCAGCAGAGTTGGATATACTTTGTCAGGTCCAGGACTTTTATTTGTTTTAAGTGAATGGAGAGCTTTAAGGACTTCATCGGTTGTTATTTCAAAATTAGGCAATGCATGCTCGAGATTTACAATAGTACTGGTGTTGGTGGTAGCGAGAGGAAGACTGTTAGTATTAAACACCGAGGAAAAGTAATTGTTTAAGAGGTTTGCAATGTGTTGGCTGTCAGTCACTAGTGCACCGTCGCTGTTTGTTAAAGGTCCAATACCACTTTTGATCGCCTTTCTGTTGTTTATGTAACTGAAGAAAGATTTCGGATTATTTTTACAGTTGGCTGCAATATTTTCTTCGTATCTACGCTTTGCCTGACCTACTAGTCTTTTTACTCGTCGCCTGGCATCATTATAAAGTCTAATGTTTTCGGGCGTGCTTTGTTCTTTCTTTAACCTGTAAAACAATTTTCTCTCATTGACTGATTGTTTAATTTCGCTATTAAACCACGGTGGGCTTTTATTAGTGTTAATTCGCTTCTCGCACAAGGGGACGAATGTGTTCTGCTGAGTGAGTAAGTGATTTTTAAGGCTTAGCCAGGCTTCCTCTACGTTGCCGTCATCTGATAGTTGTATTTCTGTTATTTTTTGTCGGATTTCTACGAAGTTAGCTCTTTTGAAATTGGGCACCTTTACTTTATTTTCAGTCACTGATGATTGAGCTTTAATGTCGACGCGCACTAATTTATGATCGCAAGAACCGAGGTGTTCTCCTACCGTGACACTACTGACTAGGTTATCTTGGGTCGTTATAACAAGGTCGAGTATATTATTTTGTCGAGTTGGCTCAGAAACCATTTGGCTTAGATAATTTTCTTCTAGAAATTCGATCATTCTGTGTGACTCGCCTTCTGTACCTGACAGTGTCGCCCAGTCGATATGGGGGAGGTTAAAGTCTCCTAATAT